>NC_134476.1:2176371-2210898 GCF_964194025.1 Convolutriloba macropyga
GTAACTCGATGCAACATGAACCTTGCTCGAAGAATAGGCAAATTATGGAGAAAATTAGCAAAACAAGTTCAGTAACTTGATGCGTTTTCATTTGTATTGGGGAAAAATGCACGCAGAAAATTTTTACAGCATTGCAGAACGAGTTCAGTAACTCGATGCAACATGAACCTTGCTCGAAGAATAGTCCAATTATGGAGAAATTTTGCAAAACAAGTTCAGTAACTTGATGCTAAATTATTTGTCCTGGCGAAAAATGCACGCAGAAAATTTTTACAGCATTGCAGAACGAGTTCAGTAACTCGATGCAACATGAACCTTGCTCGAAGAATAGGCAAAAAATGGAGAAAATTTGCAAAAACAAGTTCAGTAACTTGATGCTATTTTATTGGTCCTGGGGGAAAAATGCACGCAGAAAGTTTTTACAGCATTGCAGAACGAGTTCAGTAACTCGATGCAACATGAACCTCGCTCGAAGAATAGTCCAATTATGGAGAAATTTTGCAAAACAAGTTCAGTAACTTGATGCTATATTATTTGTCCTGGGGGAAAATGCACGCAGAAAATTTTTACAGCATTGCAGAACGAGTTCAGTAACTCGATGCAACATGAACCTTGCTCGAAGAATAGGCAAAATATGCAGAAAATTTGCAAAACAAGTTCAGTAACTTGATGCTATTTTATTTGTCCTGGGGGAAAAATGCACGCAGAAAGTTTTTACAGCATTGCAGAACGAGTTCAGTAACTCGATGCAACATGAACCTTGCTCAAAGAATAGTCCAATTATGGAGAAATTTTGCAAAACAAGTTCAGTAACTTGATGCTATATTATTTGTCCTGGGGAAAAATGCACGCAGAAAATTTTTACAGCATTGCAGAACGAGTTCAGTAACTCGATGCAACATGAACCTTGCTCGAATAATAGGCAAAATATGGAGAAATTTTGCAAAACAAGTTCAGTAACTTGATGCTATTTTATTTGTGCTGTGGAAAAATGCACGCAGAAAGTTTTTACAGCATTGCAGAACGAGTTCAGTAACTCGATGCAACATGAACCTCGCTCGAAGAATAGGCAAAATATGGAGAAAATTTGCAAAACAAGTTCAGTAACTTGATGCTATTTTATTTGTCCTGGGGAAAAATGCACGCAGAAAGTTTTTACAGCATTGCAGAACGAGTTCAGTAGCTCGATGCAACATGAACTTTGCTCGAAGAATAGTCCAATTATGGAGAAATTTTGCAAAACAAGTTCAGTAACTTGATGCTATTTTATTTGTGCTGGGGAAAAATGCACGCAGAAAGTTTTTACAGCATTGCAGAACGAGTTCAGTAACTCGATGCAACATGAACCTTGCTCGAAGAATAGGCAAAATATGGAGAAATTTTGCAAAACAAGTTCAGTAACTTGATGCTATTTTATTTGTGCTGGGGAAAAATGCACGCAGAAAGTTTTTACAGCATTGCAGAACGAGTTCAGTAACTCGATGCAACATGAACCTTGCTCGAAGAATAGGCAAAATATGGAGAAATGTTGCAAAACAAGTTCAGTAACTTGATGCTATTTTATTTGTGCTGGGGAAAAATGCACGCAGAAAGTTTTTACAGCATTGCAGAACGAGTTCAGTAACTCGATGCAACGTGAACCATGCCCGAAGAATAGGCAAATTATGGAGAAAATTTGCAAAACAAGTTTAGTAACTTGATGCGTTTTCATTTGTCTTGTGAAAAAATGAACGCAGTAAGTTTTTACAGCATTGCAGAACGAGTTCAGCAACTCGATGCAACATAAACCTTGCTCGAAGAAAAGGCAAATTATGGAGAAATGTTGCAAAACAAGTTCAGTAACTTGATGCTATTTTATTTGTGCTGGGGAAAAATGCACGCAGAAAGTTTTTACAGCATTGCAGAACGAGCTCAGTAACTCGATGCAACATGAACCTTGCTCGAAGAGTAGGCAAAATATGGAGAAAATTTGCAAAACAAGTTCAGTAACTTGATGCGTTTTCATTTGTCTTGGGGAAAAAATGAACGCAGTAAGTTTTTACAGCATTGCAGAACGAGTTCAGTAACTCGATGCAACGTGAACCATGCCCGAAGAATAGGCAAATTATGGAGAAAATTTGCAAAACAAGTTCAGTAACTTGATGCGTTTTCATTTGTCTTGTGAAAAAATGAACGCAGTAAGTTTTTACAGCATTGCAGAACGAGTTCAGCAACTCGATGCAACATAAACCTTGCTCGAATAAAAGGCAAATTATGGAGAAATTTTGCAAAACAAGTTCAGTAACTTGATGCTATTTTATTTGTGCTGGGGGAAAAAGCACGCAGAAAGTTTTTACAGCATTGCAGAACGAGCTCAGTAACTCGATGCAACATGAACCTTGCTCGAAGAGTAGGCAAAATATGGAGAAAGTTTGCAAAACAAGTTCAGTAACTTGATGCGTTTTCATTTGTCTTGGGGAAAAAATGAACGCAGTAAGTTTTTACAGCATTGCAGAACGAGTTCAGCAACTCGATGCAACATGAACCTTGCTCGAGGAATAGTCCAATTATGGAGAAATTTTGCGAAACAAGTTCAGTAACTTGATGCTATATTATTTGTCCTGGGGAAAAATGCACGCAGAAAATTTTTACAGCATTGCAGAAGGAGTTCAGTAACTCGATGTAACATGAACCCTGCTCGAAGAATAGGCAAATTATGGAGAAATTTTGCAAAACAAGTCCAGTAACTTGATGCGTTTTTATTTTTCCTGGGAAAGAACACAGACTTTTATACTGCTCTTGAAAAATAAAGAATCAAACAAAACATTAACTGGTTTTCTGAAGTAAAAAAGAACAACGATAGAACAACGAGATTGATTTAAATTCTCAGAAGTATTTAGTTTCACAAGTCTTAACATACAAAGGTTCATGTTATGAATGCTCAAATTTTGAGTTCAGTTTGACGATAAAATATTCATTCAAAGTTTCGGGCGTCTCGCCAGAAAAGTCGGCAAGGAAAAACACTTTGACAAGAGATTCAATGGCAACGGCTTCTTCATTCGGAGTCCAACTTACACGGTAGAAATGTCCTTTGATAGGGCCTTTTTTTTCTTTTACTGTTAACAACTTCAAATAGGCCAAAATTTTGTTGTCCGACGTCGACTCTTTTAACTCAAAAAAGAATTGAATCTGTCCTAAATATTGGCAACCACCTTTTTTGAATGCAACATAGCAGTTTCCGTGCTTAGACTTTTTGAACGATATTGAATCGAAATATACATTGTTGAAGACTTGTCGATTGTAAAACGTCGCCTTGGGGTATCGCATTTGCGCTTTCCTGAGCGCTTCGGTCTCCAAAAAATCTTCGCTAAAATTCTCATTAGTTGTATCAGAAATTCCGGATAGTTTAAAAAAAATTGACGGCAAGTTTGGGTCACGAATTTCAGTATCCGCAAGTTTGTGGCGTTGTAGCACTCTACGGCAGATAACTTCGCACTCTGAGTGAGATCCGCTGTATACATCACTGAGAGTTCTATTGGCTGCTTCAAAACTCATTGCTGAGTAGCAGTAAAGCGGGCCGAATCGAGCTACCTGATCAGCAAGGTGCCGCAAGCAGTGCACGTTGATAGTCTCGATGCGCTCATTTCCATCATGAATTGAAACAATGTCCTGGCAAAAGTTATTGAGAAGTTTCTCCGCCATTTTTACGTTTGAAACGTAGCTCGATTCAAAAATAAGCCGAACACCAAAGACTAAATTGTTCAAATGTGATAATAGGTCTGATGTTAAACGATTCAAAAACAAAATTGGACTGAGATAGAAAAGCCAATTGAACAATTCATTCGCCTTAAATTGGGAAATTTCGTCTAAAGGGCGGATTTTTCTCGAGTATGCAATCATTTCTCGTGGACAGCGTAAACCCGCAATTGTAATGTTAATTTTAATTTTTTCCTCCGAAGAGAGTTTTTTGAAGCATAACTTTAGTAAGTCATTGAAAACACCTATAAGGACGCAGTGCATATAGTCGACTGGCGCTGTTAGTGGTAACCCTTCTATCAAAACTGAAAAAGCGCTCCTACCCTTGACGCCAACTACATTTACTATCTTGCCAGCTTCAAAATTTTCTGCCAATTCCACAAACTCATCGTTAAGACTTGGATCGCGGATTTTTCCTATTTGATCAAATGGATAGTAGGCATGGGTTATTCCAATAGTTTTTCCTTGAGCAATACAGTAGTGGCATCCATAGTATCCGTTAAATTTAAACATGTTAAGCATATGGCTTTTGGCGCCTAAGTCTGATACAAGAAGTATAAATTTAAAATTAACTTGGATTGTTTCACCATCATCGCATTTTAATGGCACACCTGAGATAATCTCACTTTTTAACAGAGGAACTAACTCATTCCAATGAGGATGGTTATCACCAACATAGAGCGCTGCTAAAACAATGTTGTTTCGTGACATTCTTAGTTTAGGTGGTAAATTGGCAATCTGAACCCAAACTGGCCAAAGTTCTTTCTTGAAAGTAGATTTCTTGATAGTTACTCCATCGGAAGAAAGAAGAAGACTGATATAAAGAGGTCTTTGAGTTTTCTCGATAAAAGGGCAGAGTTCCGCGTTGAAATCAGAATATACTTTTTGTCTACGCTCCTCAGTGTAAGAAAAAATTGAGGCTAAATGACGCTGAACAACGTTTCGTAACTGATAGCGAAAATTGAGCACACAAAAAGATTGATTTGATGAATTACACAAGAAGGACATTTCTTCTTCAAAAGTTTTTTTCATTTTCTTAATGTGGGAATAGGCAGAAGGAAACTTGTTGTCTTGAGGTAGCAAAACTTTTATGAGCGAATGAACAGCTGTTGAGCATTCATCTGAAAAGTTGAATCGAGAGCATAGCATATCGATAAGTACAGTACCGTCGTCAACAGATATTTGACTGCCCTCAAACAACATGTCAGAAAAATGATTTAAAGAACTGTCAGAACTAATTGGTTCGCTCGGAGAACTTCCTTGCGAGACTTTTCGAGCCGGGGACGCCCGAGTTGACGTCTCCTCGTTACCACTTGGAACTACCGCTAGAGTTTTTTCATTATACGAATCATTTTTCTCAGCCTCAGAGTCCGATGTTGAAGCAAATTCAGAGCCCGATGTACTTAATTCAAGAGATGAATCCTCATCCGAATCAGACCCAAAAATAGAATTTGAGCCAGACTGAAGATATTGGCTTGTCGTCCTCTGACTTATTTGATTAGAGAAATAGGCATAAGAAACCGGCGAACCGACGTCACTTTGCGGACTGCTAGCAACTTCGTTGAACAGCTCAATAAGTTCTCTACCTCTGAGTTGTTTTCGTTTTGGAAGCTCAAACGTAGAACTGATTGTTGGACTGATTCGTTCGAGCTCCTCAATCACGTTTTCGATAACATCTTCTAAACAATCTTGAAGCAGCAGATCAAACAAAAAACTGTTCTCAATGTCCTCTTTTCTCTTTAAATCACATGTTCTACATCTACAAGCGTTGGCCTCAAAGAATTCGGGTCCATATTTTACGAATAATTCATCGCCTGGGTTCACCCGTCGTCTCACGCGCAGCTGTACAATACCAGAGTCACTGGAATAATCGGACTCGCAATTGGGTTGGCAATCCGAGTTAAGAAAACGAAGTGGTCCCAAAAGAAGCAACGTTTCTCCTGTACGTTCTGACGACATAACGGAAAGATCGGTAACAATGTTTTTAGCTACTGGTGCAAGAAAACCGATAGAATTTCTCCTCAGCACAGTCGATGGCATAAGTACTTTGTTGTCAGAATAAATTAACTTATACCCTCCAAAAGAGTCATACTTTATTTGAAATCTTGGATACAGGTTTTTGTAGGCCGCACACACAGCATCAAAAGTTTCCCTCCACTTAATATCTCGACTTAACTTTCTTTGAAAAATGACTGCATTCATTGGTTCTATGGTTCTCATAGCGGGGCGTTCGGACGTCTGCACTAAACTCTCAACGGCAAAGAAATCGCATTCAGCTACAGTATACGAATTAATGTTTTTAGGAAGCATTTTTTTACCTGAAGAATTTTCAAACATTGAAAGCTTTAGCAATAACAAAGAAAGAGAACTTATTGATTCAATGTTTAAGAAAACAACTTAAAAAACAAACCAACTAACGTTCAAAAATTGAAACAGCCTCCTGGTGTTCTCAACAAAACCAAACTTGGCTACCATGAGTTTTAGATTTCCTAAGCTTCAATCGCTTCTAATTTGGTAACAAAAATCACTCCGGAATGAGAGCAATTGAGATCACTCAAAAAAAGATGGGTAAAAAGTCAATTGAAATAACGAAACTTTAATAATCTTCACAACTTCTGTGAGAACAAATCGAGCTGCACACAACAAAGAAGCAAAACATTAAGAATACATGAGTTATTCCTTTTCCCTATGAAAAAAACTGAACGTTAAAGAAGCATATAAAGTAGTACCAATAAGCAAGAATATAAAACAGTTATGATGAGTTAGTACGCTTAGCAGTCTGCTTCAAAGATCAATTTTTCCGATCGAATCAGTTTTTCGATTGAAACTCGTTCTGTTCGTATTCGCTGTCCCCATTAACATTGTCCTGCACAATGTTCTCACTCATTTCTGAGTGACCAACAACGTTGAGAACAGTGGAAGGATTCTGCTCACGCAATTCACTGCTCCGGCGTTCGCACGACTTTATCTCATTTCCTCTATTATTGAGGCTAGTTTTGGCCAGTTCATACATTTGCCGCCACTTGTCCTCATACTTCAAGCGGAAGAGGTCTAAACACAATAAAAAACTTCGCAATCTCAGCAGATGGATTCCTTTCAAACCTCGTCATTTCTTTTTCAAGATAGCAATAACTTTGTAACAGAAAAATCGATTAGATTTTAATAACCAAGAAAGAGGGGAAATATCAAAGGTCAAAAAATTAGGTTAATAAAAATATTGAATAATAAAAAATTCGTTAGTTTTGTACCTTTGAGAATTTCTTTTCTTGTTGGCGAAAAATCTGTTCGCAACACTGCTCCTTGTTTCTGCTTCATTTTTGGCGACAACATATGACTTTTTAACTCTTCTGTGGTCCACAACTCTTTACACGCATTTCGTCCAATTAATTGGGGCGATGAACCCACTACTTGTGCAGGACCTTTTGGAATTAAGAGCAAGGGCGTTTCTCCCATCGGGAAACTTTTGGCTGCAGGCAAGAGAACTCCCAGTTTCGATATTTCAGCGGTCTAAAAACATCAATTAAACAAGAGTGAAGGAGCCCGACAAAAATACACTGTGCAAAAAACAATGCTAACCCATAAAGCAATTACAAATTGAAACAAAAAACGAGAAAACCTCACTCACCAGTTGCTTCACTGCGTTTGTTGAAATTTGTATTTCCCTGTAATTCCTGTTTGAGAGGGCTTTAAGTTCGGGTCTCAGATCATTCATGCAGTGTATTATAAGCATTGCTGCCTCCATAATTTTATCCGCCGCTGCTTTCATTGACTCGGCTGCTTCACGATCAAATTTTCTGACTTTAAGATGTGCTACATCATCAGGATTCAGCGCTTTGCTTCTTTTGAGTTTTTTCACATTTCCTGGGGTTGACGAAAACGGCCTGTCCCAATGTTCCTGTCTTGCTGCAGGAGGTTCTGATTCTTGCGCGATTATTTTCTACAATACAAGAAACTTTTTCAGAAGGTTTTTCAGAGGGACAATTTTAGTTGAAAAATGCTGATAATTTAAAACTCAAGGAGGTTCTACTTCTTGCGCAATTATTTTCTACAATACAAGAAACTTTTTCAATAAGGTTTTTTCTGATGGAAAATTTTAGTTGAAAAGGCTTATAATTTAAAATTCAAAACCTCATTCTCATTGTTGTTGGTAGCGATAGCAATGCAGTTTGGCCCATCACTTATGTTTTGCATATCGCTGAATGTTTTTGAAACATCTTGTGGATCAAGTAAAACGAAAGGTGCGCAAACAGGATTGTTTTCATCGCCATCCATATTAATTGAATTGGCTGCAATTTCACGTCCTACGGTTGTAGAGCACGGCAGCTCCAATTTCTTTCGAGCATTTTGTGATCCAGAATCTGCGTTCAGAAGCAAATGATCCGCGTCCTCGTGGACGGTCAAATCGGGGTCACAGTTAGGTACAACTGGAATAAAACTCGTGTTCCCCTCGCTGTCTACTAGTTGTGCACAAGCCTTAGTGGACCACATTTCACAGAAGTCTTCATGTCCCTCCTGAAGGACGCGGGCAGTCCAAATATAGGATTTGGTTCGTGGATTTTTTTAAATCCACTTTACGTCAATCGGGTCCATGATCTAACAAAAGACTTTATTATATCAAAGCAAAAACAATCATTGATGAGCAATTTTGGAATATAAATACACTAACTTTAACATGAAGGCGCTCTAAGAGTTCAAGACATATGCTGGAGCTCAATGACGCCACTACTCCGCAAGAGTTGTCTTCTTGAAAGTGTAGCAACCAGTACTTATTTTTCAGTTGTTCTTTTGCATGTTCTTTGGCATCCGATACAAGTTTCCTACTGTTGGAACCCATTCCACGGTTTTCACGAAGCATGACTTTAGATTTCACAGTCTTAAATTGAAAAAAGAAGAAATTTACTAAAAGCATCAAAAAGCAGGATGTAGACAAACAGTTGCTAATAAAAGTGACAAACAGTTGCTAAAAAACGCGAAGCATAGAAAACACTTTCCTTCGAGTCGCAAAACCCAAGAACACCGCAATATTGCAATAAAAAACACAATCCACAGGTTGCCTGAAAATAGCCGCGATAGACGCTTGTGGCCTTCCATGAATTGAAACAACTAAAGAAATAAGACTCTATTAATCAAGAATTAGGGCATATACATTTGGCACTACTTAGATGCACACTATTAAAGTTCGGAAGTCATTTTTTGAGTGTGGTAAGTCACGCAATTGACCTTAAAACGCGGGAGGCAGGGTAAGACGAAACAGAAACCGTTAGACGAAGTAAAAAAAAAATAGGAGCGCAATAATAGCCGCCTGGAATTGTTGACGCGGCTATTAAATAGTTATAATTAATCAACACCTGTTGCGATAATAGCAGTTAAATAAACTGCCAGTGCAATAATTTTTAATGCCCGATCGAAACTGGAGAAACACTTCAGCATTAGATTACGAGTTTATCACACTCTTTTATCGCCACTGTTACTAAGACAAAAACACCGACAATCAATATGCAAAATGGCTGGCAATGTATTTATCTTGTACAACAACTAAAATCGGTAAAATTGGTTTAAAATATTGAAAATACAACGTAAAAGAAGTAATAAAAATTGAAAGTGTTGGTGCGTTTTGTAGCATAAAGCACGCTCTAGAAAATGATACGCATTTTGAACATGTATTATTTTATCAAAAGAAAAAGAAATGCAAAAAGTAAGAAAAATGGTCCGTTGCTAAGAAGACTAACAGATAAAATTTGTTACGTTGTAAGAACAGACTGTATTAAGAAACTTTAAAGCAAGAGAGAATTGAATTTAGCTTTTTATTGTTTGTGTTGATTAAAATGGTGAAAACTATCTCACATTAAAAGAACTAATACATTAACTTGATGATACGCTTCTGAAATTATACCCAAGGCTGAAAAAAATCTGTTCAATCCTACCACATGACTAAAACGTACCCTCCCATTATTTTTTGCGGACCCTTACCGAATTGCAAGTCAGTCAAAAGTGAGATTAGTACAGATCAAGAATAATAATAAGTAAATAATAATAATAATAATAATAATAATAATAATAATAATAATAATAATAATAATAACAATAATAATAATAATAATAATAATAATAATAATAATAATAATAATAATAATAATAATAATAATAATAATAATAATAATAATAATAATATAATAGTAATAATAATAATAATAATAATAATAATAATAAAAATAATAGTAATAACAATAATAATAATAATAATAATAATAATAATAATAATAATAATAATAATAATAATAATAATGATATCTATCAATTTCTATCAATATAACAATTTCTATCAATAAAAACAACTAACATTCAGCATCTGCGTTGACTCATCTTCATGATACTCAGGATCAGCTGGTGGATTTATTACAACTCTTTGTGAACCACTGGATAATGAGGGGCTACTTCCCGCCATCTCGTTGAAATCAATATTTGATTTCGTACCCGAAGGAACGATGTTGACTTTTCTGTTTTGTGACATATTTCACAGAGTCAAGTTCTCAAGAAACAGATTAATCTGAAAAGTAAAAACGAATTGGAACTGACTGCAACAAAGCACACAGCAAACCCCCCCCCCCCCTCCCCATTAAATATTCTTTGCCATTGCTGGTCATTTCTGGTCTTCCCCATTTTAGCCCCTCCACCAACGTACACCCCCCCCCCTGCAATATTTACTCCCCATGCAATATTTATCATGATTACTGGGTGTGGGGGGCTACGCTATATGAGTACGAAGCTGTTATTGTACGGGGGCTATAATGGTAAATAGCGGACATTTCTGTAAAAAGTGAGGAGCTCTGCTCTTGAAGATGGTGTGGTCCGAGTCATCCTCTTCAAGTATTCAGACTCCCGTGAAGGCTCTGCACCAGCTTTTCCTGGCTGCAACTGAAGAGTGACTAATGACACAACAACGTACGTGCACTCGGGATAATACAGAGTGCCAGTAACTTATCACCAACATCTATCTAGTGCCTAATTTCGCAGTGGTAAGACGGAATTGGTTGCAGGGGGAGTCACGTTGTCAAAAGAGTATTTTCAGATGCGGGGAGGGGGGATGAGATGCGGGGGGGGGGGTGTGGTGGGCTTGTTTGGGATGGGAGAAGAGTCCTTCTGAAATACTCTGGGGAAGTGGGTTGGGGGGTCAGGGGGAGTTGGGAGAAGTAGAAGACAATGACTACCGGAAGATTGAATTATGACTACCGGAAGAATGAATTATGACTACCGGAAGATTGAATAATCAGATTGAATAATCAGATTACAACAACAATTAACACCAGTCATTTAATCAACACCTGTTACGATAATAGCAGTTAAATTTAGTTATGATCGACACTAGAAACACTTCAGCATTAGACTACGAGTTTATCGCCACTGTTATTAAGTAAACAACACCTAAGGATGAAAACAAATTGATAACCTTGTAGTGTATAAATTTGTGTGATGTGTATGTGTGTGTGGTGTTTGTGTGTGGTGTGTGTGTGGTTTGTGTGTGGTGTGTGTATGGTGTGTGTGTGGTGTTTGTGTGTGGTGTGTGTGTGTGGTGTGTGTGGTTTGTGTGTGGTGTGTGTATGATGTGTGTGTGGTGTTTGTGTGGTGTGTGTGTGTGTGGTGTGTGTGGTTTGTGTGTGGTGTGTGTATGGTGTGTGGGTGGTGTGTGTGTGTGTGGTTTGTGTGTGGTGTGTGTATGGTGTGTGGGTGGTGTGTGTGAATGGTGTGTATGTGTGTGTGTGTGGTGCGTGTCGTGTGTGGCATGCGTTTGTGTGTGTGTGCGCGTGCATGTGTGTGTGTGTGGTTTGTGTGTGGTGTGTGTATGGTGTGTGGGTGGTGTGATTTGTGCGTTGTGTATGAATGGTGTGTGGGTGGTGTGTGTGGTTTGTGTGTGGTGTGTTTATGGTGTGTGGGTGGTGTGTGTGAATGGTGCGTGGGTGGTGTGTTTGTGTGTGTGTGTGTGTGGTGTGTAGGTGGCGTGTGTGTGTGGTGTGTGGCATGTGTTTGTGTG
The DNA here is from genome assembly GCF_964194025.1 of Convolutriloba macropyga. Lineage (NCBI taxonomy): Eukaryota > Metazoa > Xenacoelomorpha > Acoela > Convolutidae > Convolutriloba > Convolutriloba macropyga. The sequence goes on from NC_134476.1 coordinate 2,188,136, forward strand.
TGTGCGCGCGCGCGTGCGTGTGTGTCAATGTGTGTGTTAGCGTGTGTGTGTGCGTGTGTGGTTGTGTGTGTGTGCAAGTGTGTGTGTGCAAGTGTGTGTGTGTGTTTATGTGTTCGTGTGTGTGCCCGCGTGTGTGTGTGTGTGTGCGTGGGTGCATGTGTGTTTGCGCGAGTGTGTGTGTGTGCAAGTGTGTGTGTGTGTTTATGTGTTCGTGTGTGTGCGCGCGCGAGTGTGTGTGTGTGTGTGCGTGGGTGTGTGTGTGCGTGCGTTTGTGTGTGTGTGTGCGTGCATGTGTGTTTGCGCGAGTGTGTGTGTGCAAGTGTGTGTGTGTGTGTTTATGTGTTCGTGTGTGTGTGCGCGTGTGTGTGTGTGTGTGTGTGTGTGTGTGTGCGTGGGTGTGTGTGTGCGTGCGTTTGTGTGTGTGTGTGTGCGTGTGTGTGTGTGTGTGTGGCGGGGGGGGGGGTAGGGGGCGCATGAGAACAAAAAGAAGAACAGATCCGAAGAAATATTATTTACCTTTGAAAATGTAATTGTCCTCGAAAAATGGAAAGGGGAAACCAATAAAACTGTGTTCAATTTTGAAATGATCGAAACAGGTGTTGATTTAAAAATTACCATACTACTTACAAAACACACAACAAAATGCGTGCACAACGTTAAACAGTTGAAGTTAATTACACTGTAGTAGAAGTAACAGAAATCCAAATGAATGAATGACAATGACGTACATTTCTAATCTCGCAAATCAAGTTTTTTTGCAATCATTTAACTAAGATCTTTAAATCACAATCTGCATCCGAAGCTTAGCCTTATCGATCTTCAAATTTGAAAATATCAATGCTCAGATCAAAATTAAAAAAATGACATTATCTGATTACTTTAAATTTCCGGCCAAAATTACCTACTATGAAAATGTCAGATTTTTAGATATTTGTACATTCTAAAGGATTTTTGGTTTCTTTTTAAGTTAAAACAATAATCGTTGATCCCATTGGTTTTGAAATTTTGCGCAATCGAACATTGGATAATGACATGAGATGCCTCAATTGCTTCATATGTAGATATAAATGATTACTAGCAGGTCCGTAAAGGCTATCGGAAGGCATCTTAACTTGAAACTTTAACAATCGATAGTCTCATTGAAAACCTATTCGTGATAACTGGTGTACATGCATTCTTTTGTGAATTCAATGAATTTTTATGCAAACTACTTTGGACATCAAAAAAATGGAGCGCCAAATATGTGAAAGACAAGTTTTAAGCGAATTAGGAGTAAAAAACGTTCTCACAGACCATTAAAAATTCAAAACCGATAGGACGAGGTATAAAGAGGGTGAGAAAGAGAGAAATCGATTGCAGCAGCAATATACAATGAGTCGGAGAGCAAATAGATTTAAAAAAACGAAAAAACCCAAAAGACAGAGAAAAAAGAAGGTTGAACGCAAAGAAGGAAACAGAAAAAACGAGTCGGGGAGAAAACCAACGCGAACAAAAAGCGAAAAAAAGTGGAGTTAAAGACAAAAAGAGAAGGAAAACTCGAAAATGATGAGAGAGGTAAAAACAGAAAGAATACAATACAACAGAAACCACAAGAACATCATGAACCAACCGTAAGAAAAACAATTGGAAACAAAAAAATGAATCAAAAACAGACAAAAGAAAAAATGAAAAAAAAAAACAAAACAAAAAAACAACCAAGAAAAGAAAAATAAAGAGTGAGAGAAAGGAGGAAAAAGGAAAGTGAGCATGAGAAAAAAGAAGAAAAACAGAAAAAAAACAAAAGCGATAGAATGAGATAAAATGGAACAGCAAAAATAAAGAAACCCAAATCATGAGAGAGAAATAACGAAAACAGCGAGATAGTGACCAAGCGCAAAACAAAGGCAAAAATTTGAATGCAAAATAAAAAATACAGTTCGATAAACACTTGAAGTGCAGAAATAGAAGATCGCACAACAGAAATAAGAAAGATAGAGAAAAAAAAGAAGGGAGGGAGAGATACAACAGTTCAAAGAAGATGAGAAAACAAGTCCTGGGTGAGACGATGAACTGCAGTTCTCATAAAAACGATGAATGTGCTAATGACATCACGTTGGACGTGCCCAAAACGAGGACTGTGCCGATAAAAAGGAATCGTTGTTGAGCCTTTGCGAATGCTTTTACGAAGTCAACACGCACAGAACTGAATTAAAGAGCTGACTAATGCCACCAACAAAACTTTCCTTGAAAAAATAAAAGAAGGAAATGATATACCTATCATGTTTTGTAAGCAATATCTTATTAGTAACAGCCCCTAATATGAAAAAGTCCTCAACTGTGCGCTAAAATTTTTTCTATTTATTTCAAGACCCCAGTTTTGTCATATATAATTTTTTGGCACCTAAATTAGGTTATATCATTGTCACCTTTTGGGTCTTTTAAACTTCGCAAATTTTGTTCGCTGAAATTCTTCTGTATCAAAAAAGTTTCGTACAGTGAAACTGTGGCAAAACAAATTTCCATCCTCCACCTTTTAATCCTTGACGTTTTTGGTGAGCGACTTTTCCTTCACAAATATTCATGACAACCTTTTTCATCAATAATTTTTTGAGAATGAACTACTAAAAACAATTGTTTTTTTTTTCGGTAAAAACTATTTGTCTTGACACAATTTCGATGTGCTACTATCAATGAAAATTTGACAATAAGTAATTTTTGATTTATATTCAGATTCGCGCTCAGTGAGATTTGAACCAACATTTCATTCTCTAGTTTGCATATTTTCAGATGTTATTTCGCTCAACAAAATGACTCGTTCGTTCTCCATTACAAAGTCATCAAAAAAGAGCCGAATTTTGTTATTTAAACTCCTCAGAAGGCAAATATTTTCTTCAAGGAGCCTTGTGCGCTTTATTTTCATCTACATAGAGTCACTGAAGAGTACGTTAATGAGCAGAATCAAGGGTTATTTTAAACTTTGTCAAACTGGTCTCCACAAAGCAATTAAACCAATTTCACGATTCAATATTTTAAGATTACTGTCGCACAAATCTCTCTATTTTGCGGTGGAAAACAAGTATTTCTTAGCTAGTACGTGCACTTCTATTACCAAGTACAGCGAAATACTACATACAAAACACACTTGCACACAATTATAGGGATTGTTAACTAGAATAGGAGCATTGTTAACTAGATAAATCATTGATACTGATCATTGGCGGCACATTCATTTTAAAGTCATCCAATTGCACATTCATTTTAAACCGCACATTCAATTGCACATTCATTTTAAAGTCATCCAATTGCACATTCATTTTAAATCGCACATTCAATTGCACATTCATTTGAAATGGCACATTCAATTGCACATTGATTTTGCTCATTTGAATTAGATGTTTAGTCGAACTCGTAGATAGTGTGGAAATTTGAGACAGCACAATATGATTACATAAATTGTGTTCATATTGAAGCTGTACATAGTTCTGGCTCAGTTAATTCTATTGATATCTGTGCTACGACGAGATCGCTCGCTCCGGCTAACAGCTTTCAGCTCATTTGCCAAATATCCAGACCATGTATACCTGTTTGAATTTGTCAAAACCAGACAATACACCGATCGTACATGCCGAAGTAGAAGCCTCGATACACAAAGATACCCACGCAAACGATCACGAATCCTCTGTACAGTCCTCCAATGACGTCAGATACAAATGTCTTTCTGTAGACGTCTACCATTCCGTTGAACTGTCGCTTTCCGCTCTTTCCAGTACAATTAGCATCATTTGCCAATCTGGTTCGTCAATAATCCAGAGAGTAGACAAAGCAGAGAGACAGTGACCCGGCACAGCAATGTTCTTACTGAAGTTGACTACGTTGACTAAGTTGAACGTTGATTACGTTGTTCTTACTGAAGTTGATATTTTTTGTTGGACTTGAAGAGAGCCTTAATTTGATCTTTAAACGCAAAATTAAGAGCTTGCGTTTTTAAGTATCTAATACAATTTGCCATATTTCCTCTCCAAAATGAAATTACTCCTTCTGATGCGTAAGTTTTAATTACACAATCAATAACGCCCTTGTAAGAATCGTTTAAATTGTCTAAATTCGTGCTGTTTAAATTCATGATTCGGATCCCTGTTGGAACTGTTTCATTTTTACTTAACCTTTAATATCCAATTCTATCATTCAAATTATATTGTCTTCGTTTTTGTTAGCTTAAGGTATGTTAACCATTATAACCCCCTACTACCTTTCCCCACGAAACTACCCCCCCCACCCCCCCCCCCCCTATGATATAATTGAAACAAGTGAGGGGGGTAGGTTATGAGCACTAAATTTTGATCACGTGCATAACATGATTAAATGGAACAGTTCCTTCCTGTTAAATCTGGTCGATCCAAATTGACTGCGTAAACCATAAACACCATGAACCAACAATGCGTAAACCACAACCATTAAAACACAGTTAAACTTAAGTTTGCACTCCGATTTGAAGTTAGTTTTTGTGTGCTCTTTTGCGTAAGATAAGAACAGGAAAGATTTGTTGCTGGTCTTTAAGCTTTGCTGATTGGTCAATTGTTTGTAACTAAAATAACCATTTATCAATCTCAGCGGAATTTCAATGCATACGCAGGCGGACACTTTTTCAAATGCTTTTGCGGCTACCACTGAACAACCAAAGAGCCCAAACCAAAAGCGACCAAAATAACCCGCCTAACAGCCTTTGACTGCTTCATTTCAGATAGCTTTGAAGACACAGATGTTACAGTTCGAGTTAGGTAATTCTCAGGTGTTGAAGTTAAGTCTGAACTACGATCAATAATTGACTGCAAATTGGTGAACTACGATCAATAATTGACTGCAAATTGGTATTACGAAAGTAACAGGTAATCCAGTAAACAAACTAAAGTAAAACAAAGAAGTAAAAAACAAGTATCAGTCAATGCAATAATTAATTCAAAGGAACTACTGATGATGATGATGATGATGATGATTTTGCACTTGACTTGACGCTTGTTGACCCCGACTTTGATCCCGACTTTGATCCCGACTTTGATCCCGACGACTTTGACCCCGATCCCGACGACTTTGACCCCGACGACTTTGACTCACACCTCAATCTCAAATTAACAGAATTATGGACCTTTTGATTATGTCTCTTCAAATTCGCAGAATAGATAGTCTTGAATGGGCATAGATCACATTTTGTAGGCCGGATGCTTTTCAGATGAACGCGAGCAACGTGCCTTGCAGTGATATACTGCGCACGTGATTCATACTCACAGTACCCGCATTCAAATCGCCTCCCCTTCCGTCCATTCACTACAGTACTCACACTCGCATCAGGTGCCCGTCTTTTTCGCAAATTCCGTACTCGATCCATTCGATCGTTATCGATGTCGAACACCTTCCTCACTGTTAGTATTCCATGGCACGTCTTCTCTTCAGGATCCGCAACAACAAACATTATTTCCCCCCTGCATTTCATAATCGACTCGTGTAACTCCACCGTAATAACAACCTGTTCCATCTTCTTGATACAATCCAAACAATTCAATCAAATCAAAGTCAGTTCAACAAACACAAAGTTCAAATACAAGTCTCAATCAAATCTGAAATACACAACATATGAAGACCATTGAGTCTACTATTCAAACACTGGAAAAAGGTTAACATAAATACACTGGTGCATTCACATCAATCAGGTAGAAACGGCGGAGGTCGGTGGAGGTCGGCGGAGGTCGGAAGTTGGCGGAGGTCGGTGGAAGTCGGCGGAGGTCGGAAGTCGGCGGAGGTCGGTGGAAGTCGGCGGAGGTCGGTGGAAGTCGGCGGAGGTCGGTGGAAGTCGGCGGAGGTCGGAAGTCGGCGGAGGTCGGTGGAAGTCGGTGGAGGTCGGAAGTCGGCGGAAGTCGGCGGAGGTCGGTGGAAGTCGGCGGAGGTCGGAAGTTGGTGGAAGTCGGCGGAGGTCAGTGGAAGTCGGCGGAGGTCGGAAGTCGGTGGAAGTCGGCGGAGGTCGGTGGAAGTCGGCGGATGTCGGAAGTCGGCGGAGGTCGGCGGAAGTCGGTGGAAGTCGATGTGTCAGTTAATTGTGGTGTAGTATGTACAAGTTAGGCTAGAATGCAGCTCCGGGTATCGCCACGTTGAAAATTTCATGCATGATATTAGTCATTCGAAATTTTCAAAATTTGCTATGTACAGTCTGTTAGTTCTTCGTCTGTACAGTCTGAACTGAGGCATTCTGTGCAGTGTTAACCAATAATGTAAATGATGCTGCGAAGAAAAAAAACAGACTGGGATTTTTCTTAATCGACTCTGGGCAGACTGGCAAATTTATTTACACTGCTATTTGTCTGGTACAGTACTGGTTACAATTGAAAGTCAATGGTACAGCGCTGAAACTCACTGCAACCTAGGTACGGGTGGTAAGCTACAAATGGAAAATAATTTTGAGAGACAACTAAAATTGATAATACTTCCTCAAAATATTGTTTATGACTTAGTTTTCTTGGATGTTTTTAAATTTAACAATATTATTTAGAAAATCACATTTGTTTTACCAATTGTGTACAACGTCCTCCGTTCATTGCGTTTTCACAAAACATGAAAACTATTTCAAATCCTTTTTTTATTTTGAACAGTCTAATCTTCCTGCTAATTCTAATACTGGTTTTCCCATGGACACAGCAATGCAGTTTGCGCTCTGCACTGAACCAAGTTCTAGCAAAAAATTTTCCCATAATTTTGATTACAAAGCCTTCAAAATCTCTCAAAAACAACGATATATTAAAGTGCTAAAATTTCTCCGATTTGAAAATTGAGTTGCAAAAACTATCTTGCTGAACGCAGAAAAATGTCTTAACTTTAATAACCACTTCCTGATCTCCTATTTCCACATAGCCACTTCTTAATTCCGATAATGCCTTTTGATTTACAAACTGGAAACTTTGTAAAGAGACTGCGAAAAAAAAACAGTTTGCAGAATTGAATCACTTCTAGTATAATGTTAGAAGGAGCCTTTCAAAGTCTCTCTGCAATCTAATTTTTGTCCCATCATTGCTTTGCTGAATATAAATGGAATTACAGAAAAGAAAGTTTTGGCGGTAAAGTTTAATTTTTAGTCCTGATAACTTGTTTCAAGGAAAGAAACATTTGGTCAATTGGCATTATGAAATTTTTAAAAGCACAGGTTGACGCATGTACCTATAGGCGGTATTGGATGCTTTTATTGTTTGTAATAATGAAATTTTGAAACTTCTCTATATTGTGAACTTCGCTCAACGATACCCCAGTCAAAACATAATGTAAATTTTATAAAAATTTATAAACTGAGTTGTAAATATTTGCGAAAATAATGCATTATTTTTACAAAAATTTGTAAAGTATTGCAAAATTTATGCATTAATTTATAAAAATTTGCAAATTTTTCCCTCTAGTTTATAAAATATTTGACAATTTTCATCCAAATTTATAAACAGTTTGTAAATTATCTATTGAAGTTAGAAAACCAAACCTACTTTATTGTGTACTGCAAGAAGTCTGCAAATTTGCATTAAAATTACCCTTGACTGTGCTCAATTTTGGTTCCAAAAAAATGGAATCAAAATGTTTTAAACAGCATTATCCATTCAAACTAAACTTTTTAAAGACTGCTGAGTGAAACCAAGACTTAAATTGAAATTCTATATACTTGAAATAGATCAACAGTAATGTATCGTCTTAAAATGATCAGTTACAAAATATATATCACGTCAAACGAAAGATAACTCATTAGGAACACGAACAAAGAATAGGTTTAAATTCGTCTTGATTAAAATTTTGATTAAAATAATTTTGAAAAATTTGGTCGTACCAATAATTTTTCTGGCTTGTAAATTGATCACTTTTATACGAAGTTTTACTGGTTTGTCGACTGGTCTCTTCGTCTGATGTCGAATTTAGATCACATATATTAAAATCCGGAGAACTAATCCCAGCCTTGTCTATAACTCTTCGTTCTGTTCAAGTGACAAACATATCTGTTGATTTGTGGAATTCTGATAACATCCTGAACGGTCCTTCAAGAGAGAGAAATCTGTGTTTTGCAACGTGACATCTCTCATGAACATATCTTTATTTGCGTCCCTGAGTGAAGAGAACACGTATCTTGGGAACGATATATTCCTGAAAAGCGCGTCTTCAGGGGTAATCTCACTATCCTCGTATGCAGTTCGGTTTAACGTTTCTTTAACGTCTCCATTTTTTTCTGCATCGGAATTTTTATAGTAAAGGCTATACAATAAAACAATGAAAGCAGTTAAAACTAAAGTCCCGGTTCCTAAAACAGCGGCACATTTTTTAATTGAGCGTTTTGTAGCAGCTCTGTTACTGATGTCATGTTTAATTGGTTGACGCAGTTCAACTTCGTCAGTCCCAGGACAATTTTTCCCGGAATCACTTTCCGAGGGCTCTCTGAGATCACGATCGATCACGATCATGATTTGATCACAATCGGTTGAAGTATCTAATGCGGTGCCAGCTCCTTTTCGAATCATTTTGTCGTTCAAATTCAACTGATTTTGAAATTGTTGTTTTGTTTCATCATCAGTTTGTTTGTAATTCATTTCTATGCTTGAACGCATTAGGGGCAAATAATCCCATTGGTCTGTGGACGAGTTCAACGATACCATGATAACATCACTCGCCAAGCGTGGATGAAGTCGGTATGGCCTTTAGGAAAAGGAGTTAGATTATTTGGTGCCGGTTGAAATTCGTCAATTATGTCATGTGGTACGTCTGAAATTGCGGGTAATATGAGGCTGGATGATTTTTTCGAGAGGGGTACAGAAGTTGATGTTTCGCTTCGTGACATCACATTTTTGTCGTCATTGTCCGATAGAAGTTCTGTTTCTGCTGAAGAAAAAATTTTCCTTCGATCCGTTTGTGAAACTTTTTCTGCTTCATTTCTGATGCCAATTTGAGCTTGGTGCTGATCAGTGTTCACCCTCTGCGTAGCAATCGATAAATTGTCGTTTGATGTTTGGGTACAGGTCGACACCGTTTGCTTGACCTCGACTAGAAAAATATCACTTGTTTTTAGTTCGCTGCAGAGACTGGCAGCGTCGAAAAAATTCCTTTATTGGCTTTGTGATACCCAACTCATCCGATTGACGTTCACTCCTGTATTTGTTTACTATGCTTTATAGTTTACTAAAAAATCTGTCTGTTAAAGAGCTCAACAAACAGATTTGCATTGTATGTGGAGTTCTGTTTAAAATCTATTTGTCAGTTAGCTGAAACAGCCCACAAAGGTACTGCTAACCGAACGATTATTTCTGTGAACGAATCCATGACAGACTTAAAGAAAAAACATTATTCTTCATTCAATAAATGAAGCCTTCAAAGCAATTTGTTAAGTAAAACTTAAATAACTAAAAAAAAACTGTGAGTCAAGAGTTTAGAAGGAGGAAAACTCTTTTTCTCTACACGATTTTTCTGGAGAGCCGTTCGGTAACTTGACTTCGTTTTTCTAACCTATTTTCTTCCTTCTGAAGATTGACATGGTCCGAAGCGTTAAGAGCACTACCCCGGTTTGCTCATCATACGAGAATGTTAGTAGTAATACTAGGTCAAACGTGATTCTTTGATTTCATTCTAGGTCATTCATGATTTCCTAGAAAACATACAGTGATCATTCAAACAAAATCAAAGCCTGAACACTGAAAAAATAATATTTTTCTGTTGATCTTGAGGAAATTTCATGGAAATCATACACGGTCATGACACATAAAATATTGTCCACAAACTAGTTTAATGTAGCCACACCACATATCGAATTATTATATTGCATTTGCAATCCACATTTGACTCTCTGTTTGCGCAAAAAATGAAAAACTTTGAAATTTGAACAATATCTGAGGTTGTATGCCGAAAATGTTCTTAATAGCTCTTTGAAATTAGCATTTATAGGTATTAAATGGTTTCAGAGAACATCAAAACGTTAGCTATTTATTTGGACTTACTCTTTTAATTAGAGTCCAACTTTTCAAAATGCTATTGTACGTTTTTTTTGGTGGCCCAACAAGTGATACCGGGGAACCACATAGGTGATGTTGTACCAAGAAACACTAAAAACCATATATTGAATAAAAACGTTTGAAAAACAGATGTATCATTATTGGTAATCAAATTGGTTCATATATGATTTCTATGTAATATCGTTTTATCTAGTGCAGAACAATTTATATACGACGCACTTAAACTGGAGGACAGATATTATTAAATCAACTTAAGTTCATTTGTACCCCAAGTTAACTTATTTTGTTCATATATATATATATATATGTCTATTGTTCTTATTCTTTTGTTCATGACTTAAGTATCTCTTGAAGATTCATTCTCTGACTTTTGCTTCTCATGTTTAATTGCTCAATTAAATTCATTTATTCTGCAAGGCGTCCTTATCTTCATGTTTAGCGGACAAGACTTAACTAGACGACTTAACAAGCGAATTATTCTAACAGAATTTGTAAAGCGTACGCGATCAGCAAAGTATCAATCTTAATAAACGAAAGCTGATTCGAGTCTCAAATCAAGTACACAAATCTGTCAGTGTACGACATGGCGCAGCAGGCTTCTCACAAACGACCCCTTTTAGCTTCGAGCCCTTTTTGGAAGAAACCAAGCTCTGATCCGCCTCTTATCTACAGTAGAACTTCTTAACTCCAACAGAAATTTGGCGAATCATGGAGGAAAGTTTTTCAGACAAAGAAGTATCACATTCGATCGACATGCGCTACTCACAACAAAACATTTGAAAAGAGAATCAACTGGGCAGTTTTGTGGAAAATTGAAAGAACTATCTGAAAATTGCGAATTCGGTAATTAAGAAGATACAAGAATACGAAATTTTTTTATAGCCAACGTGCAAGACTCTGATATTCAGAAACAACTGTTACAATAACAATTGACCCTGAGCAGGCAAAACGTTTGGCAATCAATTTGGACACCGAAGCCAACTTCATTTTTCTCCTTGTCAATTCACTGCACATGTAAACGTTATTTTACCACAACGTCAAATTCGCAACCCAAAACCACGACAATTTTTTCCACCACAAACTCGACCGATCTACAAATCAATTTTGTCTTAACTGAGGTCTTCCTGGTCAATCAAGCACAGAAAAAATTATCGGAAAAGGTTTGACCTGCAACAGTTGTGGCCTCTAAAACCACTTTGCTCGTGTTTGCCGAAAGGAAAAATCTAGTGGCTGCTTCAATCCAAGAACTTTCAACAGATGACTCAGTTAAGGCTATCTCCAACACGAACAACAATCTTGAATACAAATCTCATTATGAAAGCTCAGACGAAAATATGATAGCAAGTACTTCATGTACTACTCTTCAAAATCAACCCAAATAAACGACACTACAAATTGGAAACACAAAAATTGGCCTCTTTATTGACATGGAAGTGTCAGTGGTATCCTGAACCAGTCATTAGCTACAAAAGCATACAAAATAATTAGCAACTCATCTCCGGCACGATGGTTAAAAACTGCACCTGCAAAACAACTTAAAAATTTTGCCATTGAGACAAATCCTGTAATTCGTACAATGAAAACTCCAGTGGCAAGCAATGGTTGGCGAATGAAGAACTCAAGAATTCACTCTGCGGATCACAGCACTGATGATTTGAGCATAGAGGAGGATAATAGCAACTTTGACTGAAACCATAGACAAAAAAAACAAAACTTCGTTTATTTTTTTTTATCGCGAGCTTTCTTAACCAGTACAAAATTTGTTAATTGTTAAATAACCGTTGAAAAAGTACTAGTATGTTTCAATATCGTTGTTTAAAAATTTTTATTAGTGAAATTTCGAAATTTGTCAGAAAAGGGGAAATGTAAATAGAATGACTTTTTAGCTAGTGCAGTAAAATTCATACTCGATGTATCTAATTTGTTGATGTATTTAATTTGAAGGGAAATTATTAGAAAATCAAGTTCAGTTCATTCGTACCCAAGGTAACTTATCTTGTTCACGTATATGTCTGTTGTTCTTATTCCCGCGTTGGGATCCTTTTGTTCATGAATTAAGTATCTGAATCACGAGCAAGTATCACGCGCTGAGCGAAGTGTCGACCCTAATAAACGAAAACTAAATCGAGTCCAAATCAGGTCCAAAAAACTAACTCAAAAGAACTCCAAAACACTAACTCGAGTCCTCATCAAGTCCAAGAAAACTAACTCGCAAAAAATAAACTCGAGTCTACGGTTATTGTAGTCAACTGACAAGTCTGATTTTGCGCTTAAGTTTTTTCTTAAATGCGGGAATGGTCGAAATTGAACATCAGCCTTGACGCTAGAAAAAGTTTAAAATTTAATTAATAACTCACAATCCGCTCCCGCAGGCATTCAAGATTGTCTATCTACTCGGCAAAATTTTGAATCAAAGTGTTGAAGAAAAATCATAAAGTTATATCCGCATGTTCTACATTTGAAGAATTTTATTATGGTATTAATCCATCCTATCCTTCTGAGAGTGGAGAAGGTTCCGGTTTTCATCTGGCGAAAAGAGGAATTGATAAGTATTCATTCCCATAGAATTAATCCGGAAATAAGTTGGAAGTGTGCTAATTTGACAATCTTCATTTCCCGCCACAATAATACAGTAATTGTCACAGAAACTTTGCGATAATTTGATTAAAACCACTCGGACTGAGTTTAATGAGAATCAGTTTCTACGCCAAATGGCAAAGCAAGTTTCTCGTGGATCTTCTTCTCCACTTGATTACCTTCAGGTGTGTCCTCTTCCCCGCGACTAATTTTAAAAAAGAATTCTTCTTTTTAACTGAGTCGCACTATTGTAATGATTGTGATTGTAAAAGTCGTAACCAGCCATAATTGTTAATGTCGGTGCAAAATATTATTCAAATATTGTCGAAATCTTGATCAAAACATCAAGTGAAAGTATTACCGTGTTCAAGTTTACCCCAAAAAATATGTAACTTTAGAGCGGTGATCGGGGGAATTTCAAGCCAACTTTCCACAAAACTCTTACAACATTTTGGTGGGTAATGGAGGATAATTCGATGCATGAGTGGGGGGGGGGGGGTAATGAGGGGTAATTATCCCCTTTGGAAGCCCTAGTCTTACAGTTTTGTAACACTCGTATTTGAAGACCGACAATCTTGAACTCGCAACCTCCGTAACCTCGACCGGTTCTTCTAATCCTCTAAATCGTTGATGCTTGCCCCTTTCTTGACGTCCCATATAAATTAATATACTCCCTATGACCTCTCTTATCTTACATAATTCACCCTCTAAGTTTGCGCCCCGAATCTTACCTCTTTTTAGGAGCAATTTTTGTGTGATAAATTCTGATTTTCCCCCTTTATCCCCACACCCCACATTACCCTCCCTAATCTTACATCGTTTTACTCACCAGAGCCAATTATCTCCTATTCTTACATCAGTTATGAGGATACTCAGGGGTAATTTCGATACAGGTTGTGTTTTGAAAAAGCGATGATCACGTATTTCTTCAAGTCTCAAAACCTTTCAAGAAATGTCATCTTCAATCAAGTCTCTGAACAAACTATATTCAAAACTTGTAAAGACCTAACACACAACTCAACACGAACCAGGTGTGAAAATTGTCATGACGAGGGCTCTGATGTACAAGTGATCTGTCAGTTTTTCAAAATATCTTGATAAGCACTGATTTAGTATTTGTCACTCAGTCAATATATTACATATACCCATTTATCTACTTATCACATTCAAACTTGTTCTGATAATTTGCATATTTGCAAGATAAGTAGGAAGGTCTTGCAAGACTTCAGATTGCCATTCGAGTCGACTGATATATAGTTTTTAAGTTAATTCAGTGGAACAAATTTTGTTTTAGCTCTAATATAAACTGAGGTGCGCAAATTTGACAGAACCTGGGGGTAATTGAAGCGCGATCGCTATTGGACTCATCTCTCCCGTTACAATTGGCGACCTTTGGAAGCGAATTTCCTCATTGCTACTTGATGGCGCCTGCTCATTTAGCTGTCCATTAGACAAGCCCTGCGGCAGTTCCAGAGAAAGGTTGCTTGCCCAAACTCCAGATTGTTGCAATATTGATTGAACGCTATGACTTCCAGCTGAATCTACCCCAGAGTCTGCACTGGAACTTTGCAAATTTTGCGCAAGATTACCGCTGTTAACTGAAAACTGAGAACCAACGATGTCATTGCCTTCCATCTTTCTTCGGCGATTTTGATACTGGCAATTTTTGACGATTCAATGAAAATGGTTTTATTGGTTTTTCAAGTACAGCTCGGTACAATAACAAGAATATTTGTCACTAAATTCAACGGCTTATACAGCAGCCAGTTTTAAAAGCTGTTCAAAACTCATTTCTAAGCGAAAAATTATGTTCACATTTTGCTCACGATAAGCCAAAATGAGACCACAAAAAACTGTCTTGCGACAAAAATGTTCAAATATAGATCGATGCATATCTAATGTACACTCTTTTTATAAGATCGCACCGATCCTTTTTTGAACATTTTAGTCTTCTGAACGGCAAATTTTATTCTTTTACCAGCAGTTAAATGCTAGTAAAAAATAAAATTTGCTGCTCAAAGCTTCAAAGTTGATGACGTTGTCATTCAAGATGTCCTGAAGTACTGCGGACAATTTTTTTGTACCGAACTCCAAATAGACGTGACATACCAATGAAGGGACATGAATCAGTACTAATTCGCAATTGGATTTAGACGTAGGACGTCATTATAGCATCAGGTCCATTAGAGCTTCAACTTTGTCACGTTTTGATGATACAATCGCAGCTAATTATGGGTTAGTGAGCAGAAAGAAGGCAAAAAGACCTGCTAACGGCAGATTCTGAACGGGGGTGTTTCAAATAGACGACTGCAAATTTTCTTCCGTTCCTTGTAGAGCTAAATCACAAAATGGAATTCCGTTGCCTTCTAGCAGTGATTTGATACGGAGCGACCAAAAGTTTTCCGGCGTCTAACATGCCTGGTTTCAACTGTGCTTTAATCATTTCGAAGCACGTTTGTGAAAAGTGTTTGTCAACCAAAATGTGTTCGACGATGGGTTCGCTTCCAGTCAAGTTATGCATGGGCCTGCTGGGCAAATGGCCAAACCCATTATACAAAATCTTGCGAAATTTCTCGCAATAGTTCGAGATCTCTCGAGTTGCGCGGAGTGAGGGCGTTAATTTGCATTCTTTCCAAACCGAGTTGTCCATTTTCCAGACCTCAGACGAGGTACTGCAAAAAACTACACAATGAGCATTGACACTGTTCAGAGATTGTCTTCTATTATCGTGTTGGGTCAACTCATCCACAAGAATCACTTTTGTATCTCCCAACTCTCCTAATTTTTCTTCCTCATTTAATCTAATCATTTCGTCCTCTGAAAATTTCAACGTCGTCTCGTATCACAAAGTTGACCTTCCAAAGCTGCCATCAAACACTTTGACACCACCTTTGCCTAGAATATACTCAGCCAGACGTTTCATGTAGACCAACAACATTGTTTTTCCAGAGCCCTTTGGTCCTCTCACTACCAGCTTCAGTTAGGTATCATCGTCTGGAGCGTATTCAGGGTCAATAGCTTTTATAGATTTGGCAATGATGTCCAACTGTTCTTTTGTCCAGAGAATAACCTGAATCTTTCCCGAAGTTTTACTTATCACAAAGTTGTTCTGATATGCCTTTAGTTGGTCGTCACTCAATTCGAGCCCTTCGACTTGCTTTCTAATAAATTTGGTTGCTTTCTCTTCTGTTCTCATAGTACTCTGCATCATGTCACTAGCTATCTTCTGGTGCACTAAAGCGACAGAACTTTCCATTGAATTCAATGCAATCAGACGAGATGCAAGGATGTCAAGCTTTTTCGTAACTTCCATCTCTGGAATTTCTCGGAGTTTTGGCGAGAACTTCGATTCAAAGTTCTCGAAATCGCTTTTGTGAAAACCAATGACACGACTACGAGAATCTTTTGAAAACCAGTTCTCTTTCTCTTCGGCTTTTTTTACCCACTGTGGTAACTTTTTGGCATTAAAAAGACAAATGACACCATGTATAGGTACATCACTTTCCGTTTTAGTTTGCTCGTCTATACCAACTGTCATTAAAGTGTGAATGAACGTACTGTGTCTCTCCATATCATCAAAAATGTTTTCTTTACTTGCTCCGTGTTTTGCGCTCGCGTCCTTCACATTAAATATGAACACACCCTTCGTTGGGTGCACAACAACTGTATCATTTTCCACATTGAGTTCTTCTGATTTCTGTTTTATGAACATTTTGTGTCCGTCCACGTTGGGAAAAACCAAAAAGCCTTTTTCATTCCCAGCGAGTTGTTTTAAAGCCCGATATACTTTAAGCTCAGCCTCTTCTCCTTTTTTGACAGGTGAATAATGTTCCCTTTTCACTCTTTCTGGCAGAGTTGTGCTATATAAAAAGAGTTTTGGAATTCGAACTTCCGGTACCAACGTCACGCTTCCTTCTTTTTTCCAGTCTGGATACTGACTTTCAACAAATTTCAGTAGAGTTTTGTTGTCAGTTAAATTTATTTCAACTAATTCGTTGTCGCCTGGTAGCTTAACCGTGAATAGTCCGAGCACGTCTTCAACTGATGAACCGGTCCCCTGTAAAACAACAACACCCGGGTGAGGTTGTGGAAACGGCAACTGCTTGACCCAGACCAAAGTTAGCCCGAATAGACGATCCGGACAAAAAAACTAGAGCTTGAAAGTTAGTGCGAACTACCACGAAAAAATTCGATAAATTGCGAATACATTTTTGCCCGCGCAGTTTTGCGACAGGATGGAAAAATTAACAATTCAAAAAATTGTAACAATTATCAGACCGTGTGAGCCCAACGACATTCGGCCTTGGCCACATGCCTGACGTGATTCAAAGTTGTGTGCAAGTGAGCGAAACAGTTTTTAATTGTGCAAACCAAAGCTAGCGATCTTGAGGCAAAAAAATTAACAATTGCTGAATTTCGTTTAATCTAATTATGATTCATGTCGTTTCATGTCACATCTTTCATAAGAGCTACTGAAGAAAGTAACATAGGATATGAATTGACGAACATCAAACAATAGTGCAACAGACGTTTTATGTGCTGCGGTTCAACCTGCTAGTTTAACGTCTAGGAGCGGTTCACTCCCTGACAATGAACGGTAAAAGAAAAATAAATTTATTATTGGCTTCCCAAAATTCAGAAACCTCAAATGTATAAATGAAGTAAATGTAATGTTTTTACATAAGAGTTAGGGATGATGATAAAAACAGATTGTCATCAAAAACAGAAGAATGCTGTTCTCAAAAGGAACTTCATTTCGTAACGACGCATTAGTTTCAACCCCAATGCAGCATAACAAATCAGAAAATTATTCGAAAGTCGAACTGGTTTAAAACACTTCCTTATACTTTAACATTTGTTGGGCAGAAATTTTACTTTTCGTTAAAAAAAACCAGTTTTGTGCTTTTTATTGATAACATTGCTGTCTTTTCTCTTAGAAAAATTTCAGAAGTGCTGAGACAGCGGTCCATATTTTGAAGCTTTTTGGGACGCTTAATCAAAAATTTCTTCAGAAAACTCATAAAATCTCTCAGAACCACAAACTTCCAGAACAACACTAAAAGCAACAAAGAGGCTGAGTAATGTGCGAGGGAACATAATGTTTCAGCCCCACTTACCCACAATTTTGGCATAATTGTCTACCAAATGCGGAACACATTGAAAATCCTCTATAAATCAGGTATTTTTCAAAAAATTGTGTACAAACAAAAAGATTGCCTCCAAAGCAAATAACTCAGTGGTGTAGAAATTAGCACCGTTGTAGATTAAGGAGATCTGCTGATATTGAGTAAGCGAGTCAAGTCGAAAGCAAAATCAAAAAAACAAAAGTGAACATTAATTGCATCCAAAATTTTTTGTCCATTTTGAGAAAAAACTTATTACAAAGTCAAAAGAAGGTCAGATAAAACTGAAAGCAATTAAAATGACTTTTTTCAATAGAAAAGATATGGGACTGGTCCATAATAAGGTGGGTTAACACTTAGACACAAAAGAACAAAAACATTGAAATTGAAAAATTTTTGAAGTTAAAAAAAGTTTTTTTACAAACATTTATTGTCAAAGTAATGAAAACAACAAGCAATCATCTGAAAGCATCCCACAGGTTTATGATTACCCATTCTTCTAGAGGAGGTCATTGAGATCTGTCGTTATTCATTTTTTTTGCAGTTACATAAAGCACAACAAGTAGAGACAACAAAAAGAAAAACTATTAAAAAGTTGCTAGAAAACGCTGTTGAAGCTGTAAACCTTATTTTCCCCCTCATAAAATTGATTGCGCTGCCTTTGAACACCGATAATGTTGTATGAGACTTCTCATTATTCAGACTAGGTAATAAGTGGACAAAAGAAAAAAAAGAAAAGTAATACTTTTGTATTTTTTCGAAAGAAATATTTCCAAAGTCATGAAAGCCAATAGCTACAAAATGATATGGGTTCATTTGCTCAGCCTCTAGGACCTAAGAAACCCCTTAGATCTTTAATTATTCAGAATTTTTCTTATGTTTACAAAAAGAACGTCAAATATGACAAAAATCAGAAAATATTTTCCTTTTTTTCCCGAAAAACCCATGTCGCAACCAAGGAAATTAGGACGAATTCTTTAAACACATTAATAATTTGACTTAAATTCCCTTTGATACTTTCCCTTGACACCAATAATGTCATTTTTGACCTGTAGCTAACGAGACTTGACAAAAAATAGACAATAAAAGAGAACAAAATTGAGATAATTAAAAGTGTTTTTTTTTTAAATAAAAAACAATTGTTTCCAATACCATGAGAGCCGTTAAATCAGAACGCCGGCTCATCTAACCTTGCATGAAAAAACAGTAAAATTTGCAATTATCTAGTAATTTCCATGCGACTATATATAGAAACCAAAAACGACAGTTGAAGAAAAAAGAAATTATTCAATTAAGTTCTTCGAGAAAGTGGTGTCGAAGCCGTTGAAATCATAAGCTATAGCTTAAAAGATTTTGATTCAAGTTCAATTTTTTTTTTCTGAACGCCAATAATTTAATATGTGAATAGTCAATACTGTGATAATGTGACAGAACGAGAAAAATCGTAAAAATTGGGCAAATGCCTCGAAATTTAAAAAAAACTCCAGTAGTATCGCAGTCAAAAAACAAAAAATAACCTCGTAAAACTGAAATTCGGATTCTTTTTTCAGTAAAAAGAAGAAATAACTTTCCTTTCTTGACGACAATAATCTATAGTTGACCAAATCAAGTAAAAATCAGTGGCAAAGTACAAAAAAAAACATTATTTGTTTAAAAGGCAAGTATTTTAAAAATCAAAAGGAACCAAAAGCTTTCAAGTAGACAACTAGGTAAATTTAGTTGGAGCTGAATAGGAAGCCAATTGGACCTGTTAGCAATGAGTTTTGACTTGAATTTTTCTGTTCTTCATTTAATTTAAAAAGATTAAAAAAAAATCCGACCGATTACAATCCGAACTGTTTTGAATTGTAACAGTCCAAGATTGGGCCAAAACTAGCCCTGCTAATGCTGTTCGTACAAAGAGATCAATTAGTTTTAAAAAAATAAATAGATTTAGACATTTTGTTAGTTAAGAAATCAAAAATAAAAGCTGCGTTTTTGATAATCATTGAGTAAAGATAGCAAAAAACGACAAATTTTTAGTTACACAGCACTCTCAAAGGAATTGGAAGAAAAACTAGCCCATTTGGAGTTTAAAAAGATTGTGTTAGTAGTTTATGGGTGCGTACTTTGGGCAATTTTAATCATAGTGGACTAAAGAATCTTCTTTTGTGCTAATTTTAATTAAAAATGCTGAATATGGCAAAAAAAACAAATCAAAATAGTCAACAACACTTTTTTGTCTTTAAAAAAAACCAACAACAGTATTTTCAAAAGTTTTTCACCTAGTTTAGTCAAATTTTTAAAAATATTTAACCTATTTTATCCGGAAAATGTGATTAAAAATAACTCAAATCCGTCTAATATTCACGAAAATTTCATTATCGATAACTCGCTCTAGAAAACGAAAGTCAAAGAAAAAATCTTTTTAAATACGCAATCCACGCTGGTCGGGCTTTTTATTGTTACCACTCTCAGCTCTCTACGATGAATATATCGATCGGTCAAAATTGACTCAACAAAAAACCATTTGAGTATACAGTTCCTTCCGCCCCTCAAGAGGGGTCGGAACAATTAAAAACAAAATGAACTAAAAACTAAAAAGTGCTTAATCGCACTAAAACAATACAAAGTTCTGATGGTGTGAGAAAAGTTTGTGACAACTTTTCCTGTACACTTTTGGGAGAAAAATTTTGCCTAGGTTGTAATAAGACCACTTATTATTCTTTCGATTGACACAATTTTTGAAAAAGAATTAATTCACATGGGATACTACACAATAAATCTAATAGGATAGAATCTATTTAATCAGGTCAATTGGGCGTACACAGGGTTCATTAAGTGAAAAAACTATAGTTCCAGTTCCTTCTTTGGCTTCATATAGACCTTTTTTAAATAAAATAAATCCATTTTAAACATAATCCTAGTTATGACTGCAGGTTCAAGTTGAAAGCAGTTTTGGCCCTGATTTAATCACGCTGAAGATTGCTTTTGCACAGCTGAAAACGGCTCGGGTGCTTTCTTTCTTTTTGGTTAAGAGACGGAAAAAGATATCAATTTGAAATATCTAAGCAAACTGTAGCAACATTTTTTGTAGCTCATAGCGACTGCATTTCAGTTACGAGTAAACTTGATGTTTGAACTTAAACCTGTAATTGATTGAACGGAGGTCAGCTTAATGTGCCTGAAATTTTAAGATTGCAGTAAATATAAGAAGATGTCAACGCAAATTTACATGTTGAAAAAAGTGTTCTTAACGCTGACTTGCTATGCGGACTAATTTTATTTTTCCCATTTTTATCACGAGAAGACGCGAAGTCGAAAACAAATGATTGAGCCGTAAAAGAAAATTCAACTTCAAAAAAATGGCTATAAATTTCGTAGGATGTTGTCTGCTCATAGTCAATCAAATAAAGAATATGGTTTGTTATTTTTGCTCAGAAATAATTACGCATGGGGAATTCTAATTTAGAAGAGCCAAACCACTAGGCTTTGTATTTAATTGCTAAACTTAAAACTTCAGTTATAAAGTTGTTTTCGTACTTACTTGCGGACAAAATGAATTTTTTTTTGTTTAAACTTGTAACAAATACTATTTTGCGTTCACTTAACAAGAAATGTTTAAGGTATAAAAACGTTAAATCCAAAAGAAGCCGGTTGCTTTAAACTTGCCCAAAAACATTTTGGGCATAAAAAATGTAAGTTACGTGATCGTCGGAAGTCGAGGAGGGTTCGTCCATCTTAATTTTAGGCGACGATAAAGGGCTGCTTGGTTAAGTTTGAGTAAATATTGCGAGAACTTCCCAGCAGAAACCTCACATTGAGCTACAGACACTTCATATGTAGAAATGGTGATTCAATGCCAAATAATATTATTATGTACCAAATGAAATCAGTTGTCAAAAGAAGATAATAGAATTTTTCAGGAGTTTTTGTTGATACCAAAATGCCTGAAAAACTGAAAGACTGATACAAATGAATGTTTTACTTCGATTACGAATAAATATAAATAGCAATTAGGAATAACTACGGGCAATTCAAGCAGACTGATACAAATGAATGTTTTACTTCGATTACGAATAACTGTAAATAGCAATAACTGTATCGTCGTTTTTAGATCTCGCAAAACCGAACATACCGAAGCTTTCTCACTTTTTAGAACGAACATGCCGAACAAACCGAACATGCCGACCATTTCTTACGTAGAAAACCGAACATACCGAACATTTCTTGCGTCGTTTTTGTTCGGTCTTCTCAACTAGGGGGTGTATTTTCATTGTTGTATTTTCATTCCATGGTGGCTGATGCATAGCCTGCTCGTTTTGGAATAACCATTTTGGAATACAGACAATGTATGTGTACAAAAGCATAAAATGTAATTCAACGCATACGTTTCTCCCGCGATTTTCTTTCTATTTTTCTCTTACACGGGAAGAGGAAATTGTAAAATTTAAAGTGGAAAAGAGTTGATATTACTACGAGAAATATCGTTTATTTTTTCCATCCGTTGTCCGCTTGTCTTTATATTATGTATGAATAACCATTGAAAGGCGCTGCATTGAATTGGTTAACATTTTGCTTAACACAAAAGTAACGTCTCACATTTTGACCCCAATTTCTAATACATCACATAGTAACTAACAAGGTATGATGTTTATTACCAATGCTTTTTAGATGTAGTTAATGTTCATAATAGATGAAAACTAGTGCGCTGACAGGAAAACCATGTTTATAACGATAACTATTTTATAAATGAAAATGGTTGTTCAACGTATCCTTTATGTTCTGGGAACTCTCTGTTTTCAGCTATTTTGTTTTAAAAGCTACCTGGATTAAATTTTTTGTGTGTGCTTTGCTTTTCATGGTTTGCACAATGCTGTTTTGCATATATCCGTATTTTGGCACACAAAACACAAAACTCACACGCAAAGCACAAGCACGCACTTAAACACACAGATACACACTCACCAGCATACACACACACTCACCAACATACACACACACTCACCAACATACACACATACACACACACAATCATTACTCATATTTGGGGGGAGGGGTTATGTGTGGGAGATTACCCTAGTGATGAGTG
>NC_134476.1:2210921-2257850 GCF_964194025.1 Convolutriloba macropyga
GTATGCATTCCCTTCCAAGATTGCTTGCAAGATTCTTGCAAGATTTTGAATTCGTCGATCACTAGGGTAGGTGTTACGGGTAGAAGTGTGTGTGTGTGTGTGTGTGTATGTGTGTGTGTGTTATACGGCTGGTCCGTACATTAGATACTTAAACGACCGGGTTAATCGCGGGACCACATCTATAAACTGAGAGTTCCACCCCTAGTTCTGCTCTTGGTAAATATTTAAGTATTAAAGAAAGATAAATGCAAATATGAATTAATAAGTTATGTTAAACAACATCAAATATGAACCGAGCATTAAGGGATAGAATAGTTAAAGTTATTAAGATAGATATAGCACTAGTTAGCGCGGATTCAATCATTCTAAGTTAACTTGTAGAATTTAAGAGATGTTATTTTATAACTTAGAAAGTTTAACTGAACTTACCTGAATTCCAAAATTGTGCTAAGTTAATATTTTCTGACTTAGAAGTTCTTAGTTAAGAACTTGTCACAAAATATTCTTAGTTAAAACTGACACAACAGAAATCTCGATATCGATGATTCATTATTTTCTGTACTTCTTCGGCAACAAATAAATAGCAAATAACCATACGTTCATAAACATTCAAAACTAACTGTTGAAATTAAGAAGTTATAGATATTAATTAGTTTAACTTTGTTGAAAATTTTATCTGAATATGAAGTCAAGTTCTTTAGAAAGCTTGAACTGTTATACCAAATTCGCAAAATTTTTAAATGAATCAATTGTTTAGCTTCAATTTGTCTCATGTTTCACAAGCTTGAAAATCTGTACGCGGGTCGAAGCTTTTGGGTAAATTTTAGCGGTGAATAATGTCATCGATCTGTTCTTTCTGACCAATAACATAATTATGTATGCTCGATCTGCTGGTCTTTCCTTTCTTTTGTGTGACGCAAACTCAGTCTTCGGTCTTTTCGTTGCGGTCCATACGATCTGGTGATAATAACAGATGTAATACTAAGAAATTTTGAGTGTAAAAAACCATTTGGGTTGATCAAAGCCCAGAAGTCCACATCAATGCTGTAGCCAGTAATCTTCAGAAAATTATATGAGCTTTTCTGTCCATTTTTGTAAGTAGGCAGCAGCCGATCTTTAGCAAATAGAAACATCAAGGATGACGATTAAACGTAGATTGACCTTTGAATACTGAATTTTATGTGATTCTTGGATTGGATGGTTTTTTATTTAGGAAACAGTCAAAAAAAGTGTCACTTGAATTTGGAACTGATATTCGAAATGGATAAATTATCATTCTATTAATGAAATTGTACATGTTTTAGTCGGCCCTGGGTGACCAAGGCTTGATCGTCCTGGCCCAGGGTTGGTCTTGGTTCCTTATGGTCTGGCGGAGTGTTGGATTTGATTCTGTCTATTCTGGTCCAGGGTGACAAAGTATGTTTTGTCTGGCCCATGCCAGAATTTTGTTCTGGTCGGTTAGAGCCCCGGTGCGCAACCAAAATCACTCAATCCCATATCTGTTTTGAGTCGAGTACCTCACCCTGTGTATAAAAATTGTCAATATAAACTCTGATAGAAGAATAGTTTTTTATCACAATAAATTATATTAAATTTTTGATTTGATGAATGGGTTGAATTTATGTAAGATCTATGCTAGAGGCGTTGAAAAAAAAAGTATTACCGTCTTTAAGCGTAGAACGTTTACAGCTCTGCATTTCTAGGCGTAGGTTTTACACATTTTTCTGTTGAACTCAGCTTTGATCTGACAAAAATTTGCTTTTGTAAGCAAAGATTTTTCATAAATTTGCGGAGAATTTGGCCCTGATCTTATTTAAATTTTGCGTTTCTCATTATATAACGTTTTTGTTTAAACTTAAGCATTCATATTTTTTGCGTTCATTTTAGCCACTTTTAATTTTTGCGCCAACAAAAGATATTAAGATCCCTGCCTGACAAAATTAGGGAGGATTTGTTGGGTTCGGGTTACGAGCCGGGCGTAAGAAGATAGTCTGAGGGGGAGGGGTTCGTAGCGTATTAATCGGATTGGAGAAAGGAAGCTGGGAGGATGGGATGCAGGGTTCAGATGGGGGTAATTGGATTGGGGCGGGAAGGTGTTGGTAGATATTCTGAAAATGTGAAGAAGATTTGTGATTGAAAGACAACCTCTCAAAGATACTGTTCGAGCTCGTACAGGATCATTCACTCATATTTATTGTCAATGACCCATGCTCGAAAAGAGAGGTCAGCGCTCAGGGACAGGTGTTTTTGTTCGCAAGAGAGTAGTCGAGATTCAAACTTAAAATAAATTTGCTTCAGCCAAATGGATTAAAATGAAAAAATGCCGGATCCGACTAGAAAAGCCTTGCAAAATATGAGTAAAAGAGAATCAATCAATTAAAGGAAGTTTGAAAAAACATGTGAGCTATAAAAGTACCAATTCAAGGAGAAATAAACACAGAAGCGATGATTCATTATTTTTAGAGTCTGTTCACAGTACAGCTTACATTATCTCTCTTTTTGCTGTTCTCAAATAATGTGCCTTGTAACCTAACAGTGATCTTACAAAAAAAATTAAATAAATAAAAAACTGATAATTTTTGCAATCTCAAGTTTGATTAAGCTTGTCCAGGGAAAACATTTTTCCATAGGTAATTTTGAACACTCTGGTAATTTGATAATCAAAAGTCTTTTACATTTTGATAACGTCCTTTTTAATAAAAACAGAGAGTTTTCAATTTCTGAATTAAAAAACGTTGTTGGTGTAGCGTGCATATGTCTTACGTAGTTTTATGAATTTTGATTTTCTTTATTCCTTGCCCCGGAAGAAATTTGCTTTTTTTCTACGGAAATTTGTGAATGAAATGTGAAAGAAATTCAAATTGTGAATGAAATGTGAATTGCACTTTTGTCGTAGTTTGCCGAGGAGAAAAAAGTTTGTTCTTTCCTTGTTTTCGTTCGCTAGATCGCAAATAACAGAGCTGTTTCTTAGTCAAACTTTATATACGCTGGGGAAGTGCCATATCAAACTTTGCCGGGTGTGAGTAACTCCCTGAGCCTACAGTTTTTTAAAATTAATACATCTTCGAAATGTCGAAAATTAAGTTTGAAAAAGCAACCTTCATACTGGAAAGGCTATATCAAAAATTTTACGTGATTGATACTTTGTAAACACTGGGAATCTTTCATACTAATTTGATTTGATTTGAATAGATCATGGAGCCCGTAAAAAGCTTTCTTTGTTTTTTTTTTCTGTTATAATTCATAAATTTTTGAATGGAAGCCATTTTTCCTAGGAAATCTAAATCGAAAACTCTTTCCAATTGAGAGTCTTTTAACATTGGGCGTCTATCACACCAAGTTCGATTGGATTTCAAAACCTCAAGGAAGGCAATAAAAAGTCGTGTGCCTCATGTTTTGAATCGGACATTATCTAAATGTCCAAATTAACTTAAGAGAACTCACATTTTATCCTTCAAAAATTGTTGTCTGATTAAGACTTTAAAGAACAATGGAATGATTGCAAGACCAGCGTTAAGTACACGATACAAAATTGACAAAAAATTGAATGTATTTAATATGAACGCTAAATTGAACTTAAAAATTATAAGATTAACGCTAAATTATAGGTTAACATATGCGAGAATACATCATGAAACTAAGCCCTGTTTTTACAAGGTCTACGCATGGCGACGCTTGCTACATTTAAGGTGGACGCTTAGAAACGTCAATTTTTTGAAATCAAATCTACGTTCAGGAACGCAAAATGATGCGAGATCAACGCTAAACTCAACTTGTTTTTTTGAATAAAAAATCTTCCTCATTTGATTGAAATTAAGCCTAAAATTTGAACGAGCGGGGTCCCAAAATATGTACAAACGCACTTTTCCGAATCAGCCTCCATGTTTTAAGATTTTAATCTAACTGAGGGAACAGTTTCTACTTCGCAATGTCTTCACAGATCCTTTCAAACGAAAAAAATTGAACTAAGTGTGGCAATTACAAAAAGTGATTATATAGCCTATTTTTTAACAAAATGTTTCAACTTAAAATAGATAACCCAATAAAATTATTGTTTTTTATCGAACACGAACAAAATTGATTTCTCTGCTCTTTTTTGAAGAGGAAAGCAACAAAAACCATTTATCGTATTACTCAAATTTTTGCTTTCTTTGATTCAGCTCTGAAACCAGATTAAACAAAAATTATTTTTCCAACATGATTGTTGATATGCTTTAAAAGCAGAGCTCTGAAAAAAAACACTGAGAAATAAAAACTGACAACTAAAACATTGAGTCGTATTTTCAGTTTTTGAGTGAAAATGGAGCCTATTTCAAACAACTTGATTTTTAGTTTCAGTGTTTTTGCTTTATATACTCTCACAATGTCTCTTGGAGAGAGCATCGCTGGAAAACGGGCAATAATTGGCGGACCACGGGCGCCCGAAAAAAGGTACCCTTTCTTTTTCCATTTGAGCGTACGGAGACTGGAGGCGTACATGCATGAAACCAATACGTGTGGGTCGACCCTGGTTCATAAAGAGTATCTTTTAACAGCTGCCCACTGTATGTTTATGAGAGACAACTCATTGCAATCACCCGTGAAAGGTACACACTTTTGATACATTCACACTCTCTTTAGATTTTCTTGGATTTTAGCAGGTGATAAAATATAGGCAAAATCAACAACGCACTGGAAAAAAGAATGCTTTAAAAATTTTGAATGATTATATTAATTATTGGTCACTCTTCTCTTACGACACCAAATCTTGACGTGCATTGGTATTATCTTGATAACGGCTTGCTCATTATCGTGGCAAACCTTTGTTCTTTATTTTTTTTGCAAAGAACTCAGCAAAATCGTTATATCCTATTGGTAAGAATGAAACCAATTTCCTATGATGTTTCGCAGAATTTTATTATGTTCTTATCAACTTGGTCCATGTTTAATTTCAATGAAGATTACAATTCAAAATATTTTGGTAATTAAAGGAAACAAAAAACCGTTGCTCACGAAATCAAAATAGATCATGCAAATAGATTCGACGACCCAAGACAGGTCATGGCTAATACACTCGATTCCCGAGAAAATGGACTCTACCACGAAGTAGGTATTTAGCCGAATGACAAAAATTTGGCCGCTCTCAGCCGACCAAAAAAATCAGTGACTCTTGGCCAGAGTGAATAGAATCTTTTCAAGAACATAACAAACAATAGGGGCCGGATCAAAAAGATTAGGGGCCGGATCGAACCACGGTCTGTAGTCAAACCGTGGTCAGATTAATGCTAAGACCATTGGTTAGACCAAAGATTAGACCATTTACAAGGCCTTCGGCAGGACCATTTAAACCCGTAGAAGCATCCAAACGTATTTTACTTCGTATTTCGACGTAACGTATTTCGAAGAATTTAACGTATTCTTAACGTCTTTTGGCAAAAAATAAACTTTTTTCAATTTGTGTTTGAATTTGTGTTTTCAATTAGTGTAGCGAACAATCCAATACATTTAAAGTCCACTGTGAATTTCAAAAAAGAAATTGGTGTCTGATAACTTGATAACATGGATAAAAAATCAAATGCCTCTTTCTGCCAAAAAAGCGTTCAAGAGTAGTCGTAGGCCTCAGGTACCCATACTACGACTAAAACAGCCAACATACAAAGCACTTCTGAAGAAAAAATAATTTCCAAAAAATGATGACTTACAAAACAGCACTCATTTTAGGCACTTTTACAGTCGCCATCAATTGTATAAAACTAAGTTTGAGCGGAACATTTTTAAACACAATTTAAACAAGTTCAGTTTTCTCCAATCAGAAGCATCAATCTAAATGATGTTGGCAATTATTAGGTTCAAGTTGACTATGGATTTCAAAGACCATTGGACTACAAGATAGTAACATAAAGTCAATTTTATTGTTAAGAATCAGAACGGGTAGTCAGTGGACAAAAACACATTGTTTTTCTTTTCTCCTGCAGAAAAGATCTGAAAATGGCTGAAAAATCTAAACCTTGCGCGGTTAAAAAACTTGGGCTTCCAAAAAGCTTCACTGAAACCAGGAGAAAAGTGGAGCCAGAAAAGCTTTAAGGAGCAGTTAACAGGAGAGCGAAGTGAAGTGCGAATGCTATGCATTGAATTAGAGAGGAATCTACCAATTAATTGAAGGTCAGCTTAGGATCAGCTCTAATGATTAGAGCGCAGACTTCAAAGAGACGGAAATCTTAAAAACTTGCATCAACAGACATTAGATAGATTTGTTGGGACCGGATTAGTCAAGATAAGGATTAAAACAAAAGAAGTAGGTTTTTTGGGAACAAGTTGTTCTTATAACACCCAAAGTACGCCTAGCTTGCACTGTAAACAATTACTTCCGAACGATAAGAAACCATCCGGAGATTAATCACCGACTGGTTCACTGGAATGATATTCAGATTTGAGTTTTTTGCAGATACTAATATCACTGACCGCCGGTAGCGAACCAATGGCTCTGCAAGTGCAATCCCTGAAAAGGACAGATCCACACCGGAATTTGTTTGAAGACATAAATTGTGCATTTTTTTTGGTTCACAAAGTGTAACCAAACTGCCTAACATGTGCTCTCAAACGAGTCGGCATTGATAACCGACATAACATCACTACCGCATCAAGTCAACGACAAAAAGTGGGTACGAAGAGACCGCTCAAATCAGTAGAAACGTCAAAGTAAATTATCGAACTGTTAAATCAGCTAAAAATTCCGTTTTCACGTAATGAATTTGAGCTGAAAAAAATAAAGAAATAATGATGACGTGATTGAAGCCTGCAATACCGAAAATCTGAAAATCAATGAACAATTTCAATGAAGTCCATAAACAACTTAAAAGATCTAAAAAATGGCTGAAAAATCTAAACTTGTTCGATTTAGAAACTCGTGCTTTCAAAATTATTATCTTCAGTGAATCCAGGCAAAAATTGGAGGCACAAAAGATTTACGGCAAAATTAACAGGAGAATGCTATGGAAAGCGATTGCTGTCGGTTGAATTAGAGAGGAATCTACAAAACAATTGACGGTCAGCCCAGGATCAGCTCTAATGATTAGAGCGCAGAGTTCCAAGAGACGTAAAACTTAAAAATATGCATCAAGAGACACTAGATAGATTTGTTGGGACCGGATTAATCAGGATAATGATTGAAAAAAATGAAGTAGGTAATTTTTGGGAACAAGTTGTACTTACATCACCCAAAGTAAGCCTCGCTTGCACTGTAAACAATTACTTCTGAACGATAAGGAACGATCCGGAGATGAATTAGCCCACTTGTTGACTGGAATGATTTTCAGATTTTAAATTTTCAGATAGCAATATCACTGACGGCTGCTAGCGAACCAATGGCTCTGCAAGTGCAATCCCTGAAAAGGACAGATCCACACCAGAAATTGTTTGAAGACATAAGTTGTGCAATTTTTTTGGTTCACAAAGTGTAACCAAAATGCGTAACCTGTGCTCTCAAACGACTCGGCATCGATAACCGACATATCATCCCTAACACATCAAATCAATGACAAAAGAAGTATGAACAGATCGCTCAAATCAGTAAAAACGTCAAAGTAAATTATCGAACTGTTAAATCAGCTGAAAATTCCGTTTTCACATAATGAATTTGAGCTGAAAAACATAAACATCATGATGGTTTGACTGAAGCCTGCAGAAAAGAAGAACTGCAAGTCAATGAAGAACTTCAAAGAAGTCAATGAACAACTTCAAAGATCTGAAAATGGCTGAAAAATCAAAAGTTTGTGAATTTTACAATCTTGTGCTTCGAAAACTATTATTTTCAGTGAATCCAGCCAAAAAGTGGAGGCACAAAAGATTTACAGCGCAGTTAACAGGAGAGCGCAATGAAGCTCGAATGTTGTGTATTGACTTAGAGAGGATTCTACCAAACTATTGAAGGTCAGCCTGGGATAAGCTCTAATGATTAGCGCGCAGACTTCAAAGAGACGGAGATTTTGAAAACTCGCATCAACAGACACTAGATAGATTTGTTGGGATCGGATTAGTAAAGATAATGATTAAATCAGAAGAAAATATCTAATTTTTGGGAACAAGTTGTAATTACAACACCTAAAGTACGCCTAGCTTGCACTGTCCCATCAAATCTTAAAGAATTACTCATGAACGATAATAAACCATCCGGAGATGAATTACCGCATTGGTCGACTGGAACGATATTCAGATTTTATTATTTAGATACAAATATCACTGACGGCTGGTAGCGAACCAATGGCTCTGCGAGTGCGATTCCTGAAAAGGATAGATCCACACCGGAATTTGAATGAAGATTAAAGTTGTGCATTTTTTTGTTCACAAAGTGTAACTAAACTGCGTAACCTGTGCTCTCAAAGGAATCCGCATTGATAACGGACATATCATCCCTACCACATCAATTCGACAAAAAAATGGTTGTGAACAAATCACTCAAATCGGTAGAAATGCCAAAGTAATATATCGAACTGTTCAATCAGCTAAAAATTCCAATATTCACATAATGAATTTGAGCTGAAGAACCTAAAGCAACATGATAGAGTGATTAAAGGCTGCAAAAAAAGAAGGACTGAAAGTCAATAAACAACTTCAATGAAGTTGATGAACAACCTCCAAGATCTGAAAATGGCTGAAAATTCTAAATCTTGTGCGATTTAGAAACTTGTTCTTCCAAGATTATTATCTTCAATGACTCCAGGCAAAAGTTTGAGGCACAAAAGGTTTACGGAGAAGTTAACAGGAGAGTGCTATGAAGTGCGAATGCTGTGGAATCAATTAGAGAGGAATTTACCAATAAATTGAAGGTCAGCCTAAGATCGGCTCTAATGATTAGAGCGCTCACTTCAAAGAAACGGGAATTTTCAAACATTGCATCAACAGATACTAGATAGATTTGTTGGGACCGAATAAGTCAGGATAATGATTAAATCAGAAGAAATAGATAATTTTTGGGGACAAGTTGTACTTACAACACCCAAAGTACGCCTAAATTGCACTGTTCCTTCAAATCTTAAAGAGTCACTCCTGAATGAGAAGAAACCTCCCGCATGAATTACCGCACTTGTTGAAATGAACGATATTCAGATTTTAGTTTTTCAGATCAAAACATAACTGACGGTTGATAGCGAACCAATGGCTCTGCAAATGCGATTTCGGAAAAGGACAGATCAACGCCGGAATCTGAATGAAGACTAAAGTTGTGCAATTTTTTTTGGCTCGGAAAGTTTAACAAGACTGCGTAATCTGTGCTCTCAAACGAGTCCGCACAGATTACAGATTATAGCATCCTTACTGCATCAAAGTCGTAAAAAAATTGGTATGAACAGATCGCCCATATCAGTGGAAACGCCAAAAGAATTAGCGAACTGTTCAGTCAGCTAAAAAGTCAGTTTTCAAATAAGGAATGTTTGCTGAATTTGCACATAAAGCAAAAATGATGAAGTGATTGAAGCCTGCAATACCAAAATTTTGCAAGTCAATGAGGAATTGCAAAGAAATCAATGACCAACTTCAAAGATCTGAATATGGCTGAAAAATCTAAGGCTTGTGCAATTTAGAAACTTGTGCTCACAAAAGTATTACCTTCAGTGAGTCCAGCCAAAAAGGGGAGGCTCAAAAAAATTACGGCGCAGTTAACAGGAGAGCGCAATGAAGCGCGAATGCTCTGCATAGACTTAGAGAGTATTCTACCAAAAAAATTGAAGGTCAGCCTAGGATAAGCTCTAATGATTAGAGAGCAGACTTCAAAGAGGACAAAACTTTAAAAGTTTGCATCAACAGAAACTAGATAGATTTCTTGGGATGGGATTTGTCACGATAATGATCAAATTAGAAAAAAGGTAATTTTTGGGAACAAGTTGTAATTACAACACCAAAAGTACGCCTAGCTTGTACTGTTCCATCAAATCTTAAAGAACTACTCATGAACGATAAGAAACCTCCGGAGATGAATTACCGCATTGGATGACCGGAACGATATTCAGATTTTATTCTTTCTGATACAAAAATCACTGATGGCTGGTAGCGAACCAATGGCTCTGCAAGTGCGATTCTTGAAAACGACCAATCCACACCGGAATTTGATTGAAGATTAAAGTTGTGCAATTTTTTTGGTTCACAAAGTGTAACTAAACTGCGTAACCTGTGTTCTCAAACGAATCCGCATTGATAACGGACATAGAATCCCTCCCGCATCAAATCAACAACAAAAAATGGGTGTGAACAGATCTTTTCAAATCAGTAGAAATGCCAAAGTAAATTATCGAACTGTTCAGTCAGCTAAAAATTCCAATATTCACATAATGATTTTGAGCTGACAAACCTAAAGCAACATGATGGAGTGATTGAAGACTGCAAAAAAAGGACTGTGAGTCAATAAACAACTTCAATAAAGTCGATGAACCACTCCCAAGATCTGAAAATGGCTGAAAATTCTAAATCTAGTGCGATTTAGAAACTTGTGCATCCAAAATTATTACCTTCAATGACTCCAGGCAAAAAATGGAGGCACGAAAGGTTTACGGCAAAGTTAACAGGAGAATGCTATGAAGTGCGAAGGCTCTGCATTGCCTTAGAGCGGATTCTACCAAACAATTGAAGGTCAGCCAGGATAAGCTCTGATGATTAGAGCGCAGACTTCAAAGAGACCGAAACTTTAAAAATTGCATCATTATACACTAGATAGGTTGTTGTAATTACAACACCTAAAGTACGCCTAGCTTGTACTGTTCCATCAAATCTTAAAGAACTACTCATGAACGATAAGAAACCATCCGGAGATGAATTACCGCATCGGTTGACCGGAACGATATTCAGATTTTATTCTTTTTGATACAAAAATCACTGATGGCTGGTAGCGAACCAATGGCTCTGCAAGTGCGATTCTTGAAAACGACCAATCCACACCGGAATTTGAATAAAAATTAAAGTTGTGCATTTTTTTTTGTTCACAAAGTGTAACTAAACTGCGTAACCTGTGCTCTCAAACAAGTCCGCGTTGATAACGGACATAACATCCCTACCGCATCAAATCAAAAAATAGGTATGAACAGATTGCTCAAATCAGTAGAAACGCCAACGGAAGTTATCGAACTGTTCAATCACCTAAAAATTCAGTTTTGACATAATGATTTTGAGCTGAAAAACATAAAGCAACAATGATGAATTGATTGAAACCTGCACTACCGAAAGTCTGCAAGTCAAGGAACAACTTCAAAGAAATTGAAGCTGAGCCGCAAAAAGAGAGATCATTCGTTCTTGGACTAAAATGAAACTTTAGGGACAATGCATTTGTTTGTCAGCACAGGCACCCCAAAAATTTTGAGGCCTCATTAACCCAAATTAAGATAAATTATCCAGTTCATTCGTCATCAGACGCACTTTGACTTTGAGCTCCATTCAATATAACAGGAAAAATTTTCTGAAAGACATCTGGACCTAGGCGGACAACACCCTGCACTTCAAACTAGTCTTTGCTTCATGCCAAGAAACGAAATCTTCATCAGGTTTCATAACGCAGGCTGAAGAAAAAGAAGCCGGTCGTTCAGTGCAAACAATTGAGCAACTTCAATTTTCAATTAACAACAATGTCTTTTGTTTAGCTTAGTTGATCAAAACGATACCAGAATCAAACTAAATCCTGTCTAAGTTTTTTGAGTCTAATGCAGCATAGCTGGCTGAAGAGTTGAAATTGGTTAACACGGAACAAATCTCTAAAAAGCAGCATTATTTTACAGTATTTTCACCTTTCACTGACCCAAAACGATTTCTTCGAGCAAAACCCAGGATAGGCGAAACTCAAATGGCTTCAAAGCAAAGCATCAATTTCTTTCATTGCGGAATATTGAGGTTCATCACTTTGTCGCGTTTTTCTTGTATAATAGGCTAACAAAATAGTTCACATGAGTGACTGAAAGTAGGATAAAATATTGTCAAGCAACAATTATAGATTGCTGGTTTAAAAAATGCCTTGCGTTTGCGCAGACGACTACGTGCTGACGAGGCAGGGGGTAACAACAATGACTTCAATAGTGACCGAGACACCCACATTAGCCTAATATTTCAACAGATTTTGCTAATGTTCTGGTCAACTATTTTGCTTTTTTTTCTTTGAAAAATGAGCACATAAATGTAGAGCGATGGTATTTTTGTTCCGACCCCTCTTGGGGGGGGGGGGGGGAGGAACTATATACTCAACTGGTTTTTTTTTTTGTTCAGTCAATTTTGGCCGATCGATATATTCATCGTAGAGAGTAGAGACTAGTATCATTAGAAAGCTTGTCCAGTATAGAATATGGAATTAAAAAGATTTTTTTTTGATGTTCGTTTTTGACAGGGAGATATCGAGGTTTAAACTTTCGAGAAAATAGAGTGAATTCCGTTGATTTCATTCACCTTTTTTCGGAATTTTTGACTAAAATTTCGCCAATTTTGATAAAAATTAATAAAATTTTTTTATGAAAATGTTGTTGATTTTAGGTTTAAAGACAAAATACATTGTCGGCTATTTTCATTGGATTTTTTTGTCACAAATTCCGGCTAAAAATTTCACAAAATTCAGACTTTTTCATCAAAAGCAGAACGAAATAAGTTTCTTTAGTCCACTCTGATTAAATTTGCAGGAAGTGCACACACAAACACCACTAACACAATCTTTGTAGACTGAAAAGGGGACTAATTCCACCTCAACTTCCGTTGAGAGCGCTATGCAAAGAAAACTTTGCCGTTTTTTTGCTAACTTTATTCGTTGATTATCAAAAACGCAGCATTCACTTTTGATTTTTTACAATGACATTCCGAAAATTAAATATTCCTAATAGACAATCAACACTAGCAGTACTAGTTCTGTACCAATCTTGGACCGTTACAATCCAAAAATTATTCGGATTGTCATCAGTCGGTTTTTTATAAAAAAAAATTCGATTTATATTTTATATTAATTAAATAACAGAACCTTCCAAATCAAAGCTCACTAGTTATAGGTCCTATTGGCTTCCTAATTAGCTTGAAATTAATTTATCTAGTTGATTGCTTGAAAGCTTATGGTCCTTTTGACTTTTAAAATATTTGGTTTTTAAATAAATAATGGCTTATTGAACTTTGCCTCCATTTATCTCTTACTTTGGTCAACTTGTAGCTTAGTGTCAGCAATCAAAGAATGCTCCTTCTTTCTGCTGAATTCTAATTTAGTCTTTATTGCCGTTTTACGCCTTAAGTTACGGTGTTCTGGCTTTGATACTACTAGATTTCACAAACTTTTTTTAATTTTTAGGTATTTGCCCATTTTTCATGTTTTCTAATTTTGTCAAATTATCATGTTATTGCCAGTTCATATATCACATTTTTCGCGTTCATAATAACGCACAACTGATAATACTTAAATCCTTAAAGATATAGATTGTTGTTCTTTACCGCTTCGACAATACTTTATCGAAGAATTTAATTGAATTTTTTTAATTTTGTCTTTTAGTGTAGTTTTTACTTTATCTTTTTAGTCGTAATTAATTTCCTGTACAATGACCCAGTTTGATTTGCTTTTCCTGGAAGAGTAGATGAGTCGACGTTCTGATATTAGATGATAGATATGGCATTCATGGCTTTGAAAACAATTGTTTTCCAAGATGAAAAAAAAATTCAATATCGCAATTCTTTTCCTTTTATTGTCTGTTTTTTACCTGGTCACGTTAATTAAAGTTCTAAGATGACATTTCTTTTGTCAAGGGAAGGTTTAAAAAGGGACTGGTGTCACAAAATCTAATGTTTTTAAAGACTTCGTTATGAATTTACTGGCTTCGACACTGGTTTTTCACAAAAAAAAAAGTAAATTAAATTTTGTTATAAATGAATTTTGTCATATTTGACGGTCTTTTTTAGACGTAAGACATGTTCTGTTTATTGACGGTCCCGAGGGTTTCTTTTGGAAGAATGGACGAACTTATTAAACTTTTTCATTTTGTAATTAATGGCTTTCATGTCTTTGGAAATAAATTTATTTCAAAGAAAACAAGTATTACACAATTTTGCATTTTTTTTCTTTTTTTTCTAATTGTTGCTTGTTTTCTGTAATGAAGGGCCAGATAATACAGTATCGGTGTATGAAGAAGGTGCAATTGAACATATTTTGGGGGCCACAGTATGGCTTTACGGCTTCCAAAGCATTTTCTGGCAAGTTTTAATTGATTTTTAGTTTGTTGTCTATTTGTTGTTCTTTTTGTAACTGCCCAAAAAATTGAACACCAAGAGTTCTTAATTCCTTTCTATAGAAGCATTGGTAATTGTAGACCTATGGGATATTTTAGTTGATTCCTAACGGTTTTCATTACTTTGAAATTAATTGTTTTTTTTTTAAATTCAGCGAATTTTCGAACTTTAAAGTTTCTGTTCTTTTTTATCTAATTGTTGTTACCAAGCTTTATTATGAACTGGTGAATAGCCATTTTTCTGGTGAATTACTTGTTAATTTGTTTTTTTTCAGTTTTATCTGAGGCTATTTTGACTTTGTTTTTAAGTTTTGCTTTTTAAAACGGACAAATTTTTTGATGTAATTAATGTTTGTTGTAGTTGTTTGATTGTGCCGTTCGTCTTCGCTCGCTTTCTTAATATCGGCATATCTCATCAATCTAATGCATCATTTTTTACTCCACCGAGTTATTTGCTTTAGAGGCTATCTTTTCGTTCATACACCAGTTTTTGTTTTGAAAAATACTTGAATTTTTTGTGTTTTTCTATCTGTTCCTCATTTGGTAGACAATTATGCCAAAATTGTGGATGAGCTGGGTCGGAACTTTATGTGCGATCGCACATTACCGAGCCGCCTTGTTTGCTTAAATGTCAAATGAGACAAATAGGAAAGTTATCTTTTTTGAGAATTGGTTTTTTGTTCGAATGCCTTTATGCGGTCCTGTTATACTCAATCTTTTTGAGTAGTTTAGGATTCGCGTTGCGAATACTTTGTCTCAAGAATGTGTTAGCAATTGCAGGGCGAATACACAACTAATTGTTTATTACGAATTCTGATTATTGGAAACGCGGTGCGGATCTGCTGCTAAGTTTAACTTAGGATTATGAAGAGCGTTTGCAGAGTAACTTGAATTCAGATTGACTAAATGAAATTATGATTACTAATAAAAAACTAGCATGAACAAAATATGAAATAATTTAGTAGACTAACGGGAATATTAATATAGGTGATTAAATAGAAGTCATAACTTTTAGTTATAAAACACATGATATAATTATAGACATAGAGGGTAAATAATTTAGTACACATAAAGGTTTCGATATATATTTAGGTATCCATACGTATCACATTTCCCTCGTGACAAAAAAAACTTAATGTTTTTACAATTTTTTAGAATCAACACGAAACATGAAATTGAATGGGATGAACATAACTTAACTCAAAATGTAGAGATACTACAATTGTTAAATAATTTTCGGAAGCGTAAAGCGAATACGCGTCAAATTCTCAACATGTAAACTGAATACATTATACTGAATAATTTAAATGCACACACAGAATTGAATGGATTCGCAGGGCGAATACTGGAAGAAATTAAAGAATAACAATTGAAGAGTAACTGTAATAAATTAAAATCGAAGTGAACATTAAAATTGGATCAGCGAGGCGGGAACAAGACCAAATAAATGATTGTAGTTTAAGGCAGTTTTGCTGAGTTTTTGGACTTAAAGTTCATTCTCTGCATCCCAAACCGACATTTCCCGTTCTTGCTCATATTCAAAATATCTAACTCTGGGGTCCGTTGGTGAAACTTGCCCCAATTGTAAGTCGGGTCGGGGTGGTGACGGGATTCTTGATTGTTCGGCAGTTTGAATAAGAGCTTCCACCGGATCTGTTTTTTTTGATATTTTCTTATCTTTTTTATTCTTGCGCTTCTTTGGTTGAGCGGAACTTGATGAAGCCAGGGAACTTTTTGGGGAAATGTCTGCATCTGTGAAGCCATAAAATTGGGGTCGATTGCGCTTGCGGCCTTTTGTTTGGTCGTCCTGTGCCTGTGCGGGGGTACTTGTGATGCAGGTGTAGGTGGAGCCGGTACAATCGAAATTAAGGGTTGGTCTTGAGTTGGTACATCTTCGTGCATATCATCTGTGAGAACATTATGGCGTCTTTTGAGCTGCGGTTTGGTCGGTTTGCGTACTGTTAGCGCACGCGATACATTCGAGTTTACAGATGATACTAACGATGTAGTGTCCCGTTGGCAGTGTCTGATTTTTATTTTGCCCCTCTTCTGTTTCTTAAGATCGTTACTATGTTTCGCGATCTTAAATTCTGTGGTCTTTTCGTAGTGAGCAGGGCGTCGCTGAGCATATACCCACAAATTGGTGGATCTTTCAGCCTTGGTTCCAAATTTTGCAAGATCACTATCTTGAACCTTTACTGGGGCTCTGCCAGGCTCGTTGATGATCGTCGTTGTTGGTGACGACTTTGTAACGAAAGATCCAGGCTTTAGTACTTCGTACAGAACCGCCAACTGTCGTTTTGCTCGTTTCTTTTGTGGTAGTTTTCGGGCCAGTTTGACTTTAAGGGACTGTTCTGTCCTTGGTATAGGGTCTGTAATCTGTGGATGAGTAATGAAACGGGACTATTTGTTGTCGGATTCCCGATAGCGCTGACCTGCATCTAAAGAGGCCTGACACATCTTTTACTCAATTCCGATGTCACTTCTGTTGGCACTGATCCATCCATTTTCGTCCAGCAAATCCTCCGCAGAAACTGTTTCAGCATCTAAATAGTGATTAACAATTTTTTCATAAGTTAGATTTTGACTTAATGGAAGTGTGCTAATATTCCTTAAAGGAGTATTTGCAGGACGACCGAAATGAGCTTCAAAAGGTGTTATCTTTGTTGTTTTCTGTTTAGTTAATCGTAAATCAGAGACTATTTGTTTTATTGCTTTAGCTGTGGAAAATGTATCATTATTTTCGGCTTTCATGCAAGATAAACGTCTTTTAATTGTTTGGATCATTCGCTCCACCAATCCAATAGCTCAATGATCACCGACCGGAGCGTCGAGAATGTCGATATTATTTTCGTTACAGTAGTTTGTAACTTGTTTACCTACAAGACAAGTTAATTGGTCTAAGCGTATTGTTCGCGGGATTCCATGAGTATATGCATAATCACGAAGAAATTTTACTACATTTACCCCATTAGCATTGTCGAATATTCTAACTGTTGGATATTTTGAATAACGGTCAATACATGTTAAGAAATAAATGTCTTTATCTTTATCATTAATTATCGGACCACCAAAATCAATCTGTATTTCTTCGTTTGGTTCTTGACAAGCTTTGTGTGGGTGCCATTTAGATTTTGGTATGATAGGTTTCAGATTCTTACCAATATCTGTACACGGGACGCAATCAGATGTTTTTGCTAAAATTTCCCTATGCATGTAGGGCCACCATGCATATTGAGAGAGAGAGAGAGAGATCTTCCCCCAACTACCCGGGTGCGTCATGTGGATGGATTCAAGCACCGCCTCCTTAATAGAGTTTGGAATGGCCACGCGTTGATCAACACACAGACACCCAGATTTCACATGTAAGTCCTTCCAAAAGGAGTGGATGTATGTGCTCACTTCTTTACAACGGGCCTCATCAGCCTGCAGTACACAATCGCAGATCTCTTTCAACACCGCATCTTTGCTAGTGAGGACCGCCAGGAAAGATTTGGTGAATAGCTGGTTGAGGTTATTTTCAAATACCTCCTCCCGGGAGAGCTCGATGTCATATTCCTCGGCTGATGATGATGCTTGGGTGTACTGGGTCCGGCTCTTGTAGATGAGATGGGGGTAGATTGGGCACGGAATGTCACTCTTGGGGGGTGTGGTGAAGTAGGTGGATTGTTTTGGGGTGTTTCTTTTGCTGACATTTTGATGTGGAGTATTTGCTGTGTGGAGCTAGCTATCAAAGGGCAATTAGAATTTTGCGACTGGATTCGCGATGCGAGTGTGGTATCAGATTCAAGCAATTGATTTGCACGGCAATTAAAGTTAGAAATGAATTCAGAATTGTAATTGTTTACTTGTGCTCAAGGAATGAAAGAATTAATTGAGGCATTTGAATTATGCGTGCTAATTTTAGCAGGGTTGCAAGAGTGGACGCGCGTCTTGTGTACTTGTTGCTTATAATTACTGGTTATGTGCCGCTTTTGGAAAGGAATTTTATTCGCGTGACTAAATAAAGATGTAATTGCGTCGCGGATACGGGAAATTGTTGCTACCATGAATTCCTCATCGTATTGATTGACACTTTTAGCGTTTTGATTTGGTTGTCGCGAAATATAATCAACTAAGCCCATTCTGGTACCAGGAATATGTTCGATGTTAAAATCAAATGGTAACAAACGGTCAATCCATCGTGTTAATCTACTGTTGTAGGATTTATTAGAGCGGTGTGATTTTAAGACTGAAAGAAGTGCTTTGTGGTCTGTTAAAACTGTAAAAGTTTTCCCAAATAGATAATATTTAAAATATTCAATGGCCCAAACCACCCCAAGTAATTCGAGTTCATTTACACTATAGCGTTCTTCATTGCTATTAAGAAAACGAGATGCAAAAGCTATTGTTTTCCACCCTTCATAATCTAATTGTTCAAACGCAGCGCCTATGCCTTCGCGGGATGCATCGCATTTGATGCGCGTTTCCAGTGTTGGGTTAAAATGAGTTTTTTCTGTAGCGTTTGCAATAACAGTTTTGATGTGTTCAAAATGTAATTGATGATTCTCATTCCAAATAAGTTTTTCGTTTTTCTTTAATAAGGGCCTAAGAGGGTGGCATATTTTGGCAAGATTAGGTATAAATTTGCTTAAATGGTGAACGCTACCTAAGAATGACCGTAATTGTTTCAATGTTTTTGGAGCTTTGATTTCCGCAATTGCCGCTGTTTTAGATTCGATAGGTTTAACACCACTTTGTGAGAATGTGAAGCCAAGCCAATTTATTTGATGTTTTGCGAAGTGGCATTTGCTTAAATTAATTCTAAGTTATCCGCTTCGAGTTTTTGAAGACTTTTGTACACGTATTTGAGGTGCGACTCCTGGGTGCCTTTGCTAACTACAATTGTGTCATCCAGAAAACAGTATGTTTTAGTCAGTCCAACCAATGTGTAATCCATTGCCTTTTGAAACTCGGCCGGCATATCCGTAAGGCCATAAAATCCCGTTTTAAAACGATACGTACAAGTTGCTTCGCCGCAAATGATATTAAAATTACAATGACGTGCGGTATCCGGATGCAGCTTTAGTTGGCTATAGGCATATTTTAGATCGATTGTTGAAAAATAGACATTATCTCCCAGATTTGAATTATTAATATGTTGTGAAATGGAATCGATAAGACTATCTATATTTGGCATTTGATACTTGTTTTTGTGGATCGCTTTGTTTAATATTTTCGAATCAAGAGCTAATTTTACAGATTTGCCCTTTTTGACCGTAATTACAATGGGAGAAATGAAGTTTTTATCCGAACATTCTTGTAATTTTTCAGTGTGTCCTTGTTCAGAAAGTTTCTTTAGCTCAGCAGATACTTTGTCTAATAAGTTTATAGGAACACGGCGGCCTTTTTGGTGTGATGGGGTATAATGTTTGTGGAATTTTGAACGAACTGTATGTACTTTGGACTTACCAATTCTGGAGATTAGGTCGGGATAATCAATAGCAATCTGTTTTTTGATTGGGCAATATTCTTGATCTACCTGATTGATTGTTACATGAATACTTGATTGATGTATTGAAAGTCCAAGAGCTGGAAACAAATCTCTACCCAATAGAGAACGATGTCCGTCCGCCACTACTTGAATTTCTATTGGATTCGCGTACCAATTGCTGCTTTGAATTGAAGTTTGGAGAATGCCCACCGTATGAATAGGCTCATTTGAAAATGTTTTCAATTGTTTAGGATTCGCTTCGCGTATCCACTTCGATTTTGAGTCATGGGAAATGATTGAGTTCGCCAAGGATTCATTTATTATTGTGCATACGCTGCCCGAATCCACCAAAACATTTGTTGATGTATTGCCGAAAATTACAGGAAGATTGGTTGCGTCCACCGAAGTAGCGGAATCTGTTGAAGATATTACTGCTACACAATTATCTTCATCTGAAGAATAGTTTGACTCCAAATCAGGATCAAAATTGGCCGAAATTTGATTGACATCTTCATTTTGATCATCTTTTTCTACGTTTTTGACCCGCGGCTTAGGTTTTGGGTACGAATTGGGATCTTTAGGTTTGCGACAAACCTTTGCGAAGTGGTTTTCAATACCACAGTTATTGCATCTTTTTCCCCGAGCGGGATATTTATTAAGGTGGTCGGAAGTCCAACTAGATCCACAGAAATGACAGCTTGTAGGCTTTTTCCGTGCTGTTGTATTCATATTGGAGAAAGGGGTAGCATTCGCGATGCGCATCCGTTGTACTTGGTTAACAGTTGAAGGTGACTCGGTTTTGCTTGCATTCATTTTTAGTTGATTGAGCGTACCCATCTCGATATTAATTGCTATTGCCAATGCTTTTTCCGGGTCTACTGTTTCTTTAAGACGCTCCTTTTGAATGTCTTCGTTTTGCATATTCGCGATAAAGACATCCTGGATGATAGTGTCTCCTTTATCTCCTAGATCACAGTTTTCCGAAAGTTCTTTGAGATGTCCATAGAACTTCTCGATAGGTTCTCCCTTTTGCTGTTTTCGTGTGAGGAAGAGGTATCTATCGAAGGTTATATTATGGATCCGAATGAAAGTTGTATTTAGAACATCCCAAAGATCCTTCGTTGAGATTGTTTCAAGGTTGATGGTTGAATTCTTTGAGTTGAATACGCGCCGCCCTTCCATGCCTAAGCTCAAGTACATCAAAGAAGATGCTTTTCGATCACATAACTTCCACGGTTTGTCACCGCAGATTATGCCGACTGTATTGACACGTTGACATTGATTTTTCCACGCTGTTTTTGCCTGCTCATTGCGGGTACGTCGATCTCGCTCTGATTGTGCCGTCGGGTTGTCAACTGCGTCCTCATATGCTGGTTCAGGAGGTAAGAGAACATGTTCTGGAGGGTCCACCAAGAGAAGGTCCACTTCAATTCCCTCTCGGGCGAGGATTGCGAGTTTCAATTGTATTCTCCAAAACTCGCAGCGAATTGGGGGTTCTAGTGTCGCCTTTTCCCAAAAGGGTTGAATTCCAAGTGGGGATTTGCCGCTGTCCTTTTTCGCTGACTGCGCCATGTTATACTCAATCTTATTGAGTAGTTTAGGATTCGCGTTGCGAATACTTTGTCTCAAGAATGTGTTAGCAATTGCAGGGCGAATACACAACTAATTGTGTATTACGAATTCTGATTATTGGAAACGCGGTGCGGATCCGCTGCTAAGTTTAACTTAGGATTATGACGAGCGTTTGCAGAGTAACTTGAATTCAG
This sequence comes from Convolutriloba macropyga, assembly GCF_964194025.1. NCBI lineage: Eukaryota > Metazoa > Xenacoelomorpha > Acoela > Convolutidae > Convolutriloba > Convolutriloba macropyga. Next base: position 2,232,359 of record NC_134476.1, read on the forward strand.
ATTGACTAAATGAAATTATGATTACTAAAAATAAACTAGCATGAACAAAAATATGAAATAATTTAGTAGACTAACGGGAATATTAATATAGGTGAATAAATAGAAGTCATAACTTTTAGTTATAAAACACATGATATAATTATAGACATAGAGGGTAAATAATTTAGTACACATAAAAGTTTCGATATATATTTAGGTATCCATACGTATCACAGGTCCCTAGCACGAAAAGGCAAACAAATTAAAATAATCAGATTACGGGACAAATTTTTATTCGCACAAACCGGAGTTTTAAATTGCCTCGTCTTTATGTCACCTCAGAGGACAATGAGAGGATTGACGTACAGCCAAGAGAGGATCGATGATCACCAAAATATCAGATATCTGTAAAGCTTTCCTGGTCATAAATGGGAGAGCAGCCATTACAAAGTTAATGTAGATTGCAATAGACCATCTTCAGCACAGTTTTTACCAGAAGATTTCTTCTCTCACAAGAATTCCAAATGAAAAAAAAATTGCAGTTGTTATCAAAACATCTTAATTTGGGTGGGGGTTATCGTTCGAAAGTGCTATTAAAAAATGTTGTTTGTTATTTTGATTTAGATTAAATAAATTAGTTTCCTTTGATTGCGAGTGTTTTGCATGATTGTATTTTGTGTTGTGTGGCTCTTGTCGAAAGTCACTTCCGTTCGTTTTCGACAAAAGAAGTCATGTCAGTGACATCCTCGGCCCCAACTGTAGGATCACGAACTGTTGCTGTACTGTATGATATCGGTGTAAAATCAGCAAGATAAGACAAGATAAGATAATCGATCGCAAATATAATAATTGGAAAAGGAAGTTTGGGAGGAACCAAAGTTATGGGCGACTGAAAGGGGGACAAACTAAATTGAGCAAAGGAATATCCCGAAAAAAGTTTGACACGCAAAAGGACTGCAAATATGGTAACAATGCTTGACTAATGATCGCAAAAATTAGACATTTGATGTGAAACTTTGCAATAATGTAACTTAATGCATCAACTTTTGGAGACGACATGACTTACAACTCTATACCTTTTCCTATTGAAAACTAAAGTATACATCTGCTCGTGAGAACGAGAACACAAAATAATTCATTTGTTTATTAAGACTTTGCTTAGCTTGATGACTGGTCTTACTTTCTCACCATGTGGAGTTCTCAGTTTCACGGAGCGTACTACACCATCTGAACCGGGGTAAATTTCTATAACTTTTGCAAGAGGCCAGAGACCTCGTGGCTTGAAGCCTTAAAGTAGCCAAACCAAATCATTTACCTTGAGGTTTTCAGAAGTTTTGTTCCACTTCGACCTTGTCTGTTGATTAGGGATGTATTCGCGAAGAAATCTATTCCAAAAGTGCGAGGCTAGTTCTTGAGCAGATTTCCATGACCTGGACACGGTGACTTTTTGCGATTCGAAGAGACCAGGAGGGTAGTTAAGGGACGCTCTTCCGAGTAAAAAGTGGTTAGGCGTGAGAGGCAGAGGATCGTTAATTTCACTCGGGACATTAGTTAGAGGTCTAGAATTCATATTGGATTCAATCTCACATACCAGTGTCCACAAAATATCATCTGAAAGGGTTCTTGACCCAATTACTTTGTACAGAGATAACTTGAAAATCTGCACTAGGCGTTCCCAACTTCCACCGAAGTGTGGAGCCGCAGGAGGGTTAAACACCCACTCAATTTCGACCTGCATCAGATGCAAGTGACTTGCAAAGTCTCGGGAATTTCTAAGGCTGGCGATACTGGATTGCAAAGAGTTATTTGATCCAACAAAAGATTTTCCACAATCGGAAAAGAACTTTTTTGGTTTTCCCCTACGGCTTATAAAGCGACGGATGCAATTGATTGTTGAATCTGTTGTCAAGTCGACGGCAACTTCTAGATGGACAGCGCGTACTACTAAGCACGTGAAGAGGAGTATGTATCTAGTCCTGTTTCTTCCATGCTCTTTAACTGGAAAGGGTCCTACGAAGTCTAAGCCTGTGGTTTGGAAAACGTGATGATTTTCTCTTGGTAGTCTGAACTCCGGGAGGTCAGCTATTTGGGGGGCAGCTACTTCTTGGATCATACGTCTGCAAGGAATACATTGTCTAACGGTTTGTTTGACTACCGCCCTGCACCTAAGAATCCAATAGAGTTCCATTAATAAACTTCTAGTTTGTTCTGTGCCACAATGCATGTTTGTTTGGTGAAAATGTTTTATCAGTAGTCTAACACTCTGATTATTTCCATCTAGGATCAACGGGAAGAGCTCAGTTTCTAGTCTCAATGCTTTAGACAATCGTCCTCGAGCACGCAAGTGCTGGTTATGATCGACGTATGGTGATAAAGAGACAATTCTACTGGTAGATGATACTGCAATACCTTTTCTTAAGTTCGAAATTTCCAATTTAAAATCTTGATTTTGGGCACTTTTTATCAAGTAATTGTAAGCTTTTGTATAATGTGCTAGTAACAACTTGGATTCCTTTTTCCGGCATTTATCTGCAAACAAAAAGCAAAGCGCTGCAACTCTAAGTAAACGATTCCAGTTGCTGAATCGCGATATGTCAATTTGGCATTTCAGTTCTTTTCTTGGATCTGCCATTATAATTTTAACATGTTGAGCAGAGAGTAAATCTTGTTTCGGCCACGTGTTTTTATTTTGACACAAGAAGGATGGACCTAATAGCCAACGTGAGTTGACTTTCATTTGGTGAACGTTGTAGCCTCGGGTACCTTCGTCAGCGGGACTTCTGGTAGACGAAATGTAGAACCAATCTTGGGCGGAGGAAACGTCTAAAATTTTGGCTAGTCTGTTAGCAATGAAGATCCGATGGCGAATCTCAGGAGTCCGTAGCCAATACAAAACGGTCGTGCTATCAGACCAAAAAACTTGTTTATGGATTTCAATATCCATCTCATCTCTGACAAATTGCGCTAGTTGAGCACCATATACCGCAGCCTGTAGTTCCAAATTAGGAATCGTCATCCGTTTTATTGGCGCAACTCTTGCTTTACCGATCACAAATGCGACTGAGACGGATTCGTCAATGTGTTCATTTCGTAGATAACTGACTGCTGATAATGCTAACTCGGATGCATCTGTGAACGTGTGTAGTTCAATCGATGAAATCGGTATCTCGTTTAACAGTTTGCGAGGAAGATGTACATCCTTGAAAAACGAAAGTTCTTTTTTCAGATTCTCGAAATCAGAATTCTCATCAAGTTGTAATGGCTTGTCCCATTTTGGACCGTGGTTCCATGCTGCTTGGAGAACTTTTCGGAATCTTATTGTAAAGGGGGCGATAATTCCTAAGGGATCAAAGATGGAAGCAACAAAACGAAGTAGTTTACGCTGACTCGTTTTTTCATCAAGTTTGATCTTATGGAACAATTTTTGCTCTATAACAAATGTATCGGCTTCTGGAAACAAGGGCAAACCAATAACCTTTTGACTTTGTGGTGCGGATGTTTCTGGGTTAAGTCGAATATCCGGATTCAGCAGGTCAAGAACTTGTTGACTATTTGAATTCCACTTTGTCAGATTGAAGCCACCAGTAGCAAGAACCTTGCGAGTCTCATGGACAATGTTTGAAGCTTCATTTGGACTCGATACGGCAACATACAAATCATCCATGTAAATGTTCCGCTCTATGACCTTTTGAACACTTGGATAGGTTTTTGCATTGTCCTGAGCAGATCTTCTGAGCGCGTAGGACGCTATGCAGGGTGAATCCGTTGCACCAAATATATGACTGGTGTATTCATAGGTTTCTATGCGTCCATTGTTCTTCCAGAGGAAGCGTAAGTAGGGTCGGTCTTTAGGGTCAACTTTCACCTGCATGAACATTTGTTCTATGTCTGCGCACAGCGCAATTCGATTCTCACGAAACCTCATAATGACACCAGTTAAATTGCTGAGCAGATCTGGCCCTTTCAGTAAATTAGAGTTGAGGGACTGACCCTGGAAAATGCTGGAGGCATTTGCAACTCTACGAACCTTACCAGGTTTATTTTCATTGGTCACTGGGTGATGAGGCAAAAAGGAGACATTATCTGTTAGAGATTCGGAATCATGCACCTTGACAACGTATCCTTTTTCCAAGTCTGCGTCCAGAGTAGCCTGGTACTTTTCCTTTAGTATCGGATTTTTTGAACGCTTTTGATCTAATTGGTCAAGTTGTTTTAATGCTAACCATCTGTTGTTCGGAAGAAATGCACCTTGCTTCCAGAGGAGACCTATTTGATAATGACCGTCAACAATTTTGGTCGTGGACTCTAAAATTTCAGTCGCTCTTTTATCGTTTTCCGACAAAGCTTTTCGGGGCGATGCAATGCCTAAATTTTCCACTTTCATCCAATCTTGGACTAATTTGAAAAGAGAGTCGTCCATATTAGGGCAGTTTTGCACCTGAGTATACTGTACTTGTGTAGACTCATTGAGAACTAAATTCGTTTTACCGGCGCACGTCCAGCCTAATGGAGTTTCAACTCCCCATGGGGCATTCTTTGGACCTTTTATAATTTGTTTATAGTGAATTAAGTCTAAGTTGTCAATGCCTATGATAATTGAGACATTGTTCCGTTCAAGTTCAGGAAAATTTATATGACTGAGATGATCATAATTTTTGCACAAAGCGTTTAGTTGAGCTACATTCACAGCAGACATGTTCAAATCCGGTACTGCCATAACATCATTAAGTCTGACAGGCTCGATAGAGCTATCTATTGGCTTTATGTCAAAGCAAACTTTAGAGCAATCAACTTCCTTAGTCGTGTGATAACCGCTTATAGGCATTTTACCTGTCTTTTCGAGGTTAAGACCAAGTTCTTTTGCTGTTGGTTTCATAAGTAGACTTTGGCAGCTACCGTTGTCTAGGTATGCGTATGTTTTCACGGACTGGTTTCCATTTATCAGTTGAACTGCCACAAAAGCTACCTGGCCTGTGCCAACAAATTGCACTGGTTTATCGTTTGAGTTGCTTTTGTTCATAAAACTATCGTGCAGAAGTGTGTTATGTCTTTTGCCGCAGCCTTTTGAGCGGCAGACATTTTTTGAATTGCATTGATCTACATGATGATGTCCAAAACAATTGAAACAAAGCTTTTGTTTCATTACATGATCTTTCCGTTTCAGGGGACTCAGTGCTTGGAAATGTATGCATTTGTAGAGGTATTGGCAATTGTCATTGTTCGGACAACTAACGCTTTCTTTCGTCTTAGACTGATTTTGCCCTTGTTCCCTGTTACTCAGAAATTGATGCTTTGGGTTCGGATTTTCATTAATTCTAGTAGAGTGCGACGTTTTCCAAGCCATTTTATGAACACCAATGTTTTGAGAAGATGGGAAATTTGAGTTTGTCGGTAAATCTCGGCATGCTTTCGCATAGTTTAGGAGCCACTCAGCAAGCGCGTTTAAAGATGGCTGTGTCATGGTTTTTTCTTGGAGGTAACGGTTCCATTCGAGTCTGACTGGATTTGGTAATTTTGCTAAAGCTATGTTCATGTTGATTGTAGAGTGAAGATCATGAATAAAACCGAGTTGTTGAAAGGTGTCGACGAGCGTTAGAAGAAATGAGGAGTACTGTGTATATCTTTCCGGATTTGATAAGTTTGGGTTTCTAAAGTTTGACAATTTGTCAAGAAAAGCATTGACAATCCTCTTTGAATTGCCAAAATGTTCTTGCAGTCTTGATAGAGCTGCTGCGTTTAAATCACCATTGCAACCGTAGCCATCAACTAGTGCTTTAGCTTCACCTGTGAGCAGTGATTGCAAATGGATCATTTTTTCAGCTGAAGACATGGGTGACTGGTCGATAGTTGCTTTGAAAATGCTATACCTATTTATCCACTTCATTGGATCGCCGTTGAACGTTTCTGCGTGCAGTTTCGGGACAGATTTTTGGAAGCACACTGACATTGAGCTGGTTGAACATTGGTTCGAACTTTCCGCGTTTAGAAGTCCTCGATGATCGAAGTTATTGCTTGATGCGTTACGATTTGTTTCAGGAAAAATACTCTGAGTGGGCCAATTTAAGGAATGTGCGTTAAGCATTGACGATGGAGCGGCGTTAGCATCAAATAGTAAGCTGCCGGGTGCAGAAAAACTAACATTGTTGTTCACAGCGGGCGCTGATGAACTAGCTGCATATTGCTCATGATTGCTGATATCAAGACCAGGTTGAACTCGGTTAGAAAATTGGAAATTAGAGCTGTCCGGCGGACAATTCGGTCTTTTGATGGCATCAACACTGAGACTGAAGTCCTCTCCCTTATTTATCTGTGACTTCCCCTTGACGTATTTTTTGAAATTATCGATACACTTTTTAACTTCTATCTTAAGACGACTATGTTCGCGAGAACAATTGCTCTGTTCTGATGGATCAATCAGGATTATTAATTGAGACACTACGGTTTCAAGTTTTCGCTGCTTCTGTTTTATCTCTTCAACTGTTTCCTGTAGTATGTCAACATCTTATGATTCGTCAATCGAGGAGTTTAGGTAGTCAAGGTGATAATGTATATCGTCTGTTATCATCATTTTGGAAGATTCGAGCATCTTCTGTTCTTGAAGTGTTTCTGGCTTTCCTTCAGAGAGGCTCTCTGTTGGAGCACTGGAACATTGATGAAGATTTCCCAAGATAGTTGTTTCTCTCTGGTCGCTCTCGGAGTTAGCTGTTGACCGAGTGTCTACCATGACTAAAACGTAGACTGTTTTCTTTACTTTGCTGGAGAAAAGTTTTTGGTTTTTGGTTTATGTAACTCCCACCAGATAACCAAAAACACTTTTAACTTCAAATTACTTACTGCTTGACAATTATCTTGTAAAAAAAGTTTTCAAAGGGCTACTTACCAGAGCTATCTGTGTCTTTCTACATATACCAGTTACCTACCTGTTAAATGCCTACCTGTCACCTGCTACCTAACTGCTGAAACTTATACAAATTAAGTCTAATTAAGGATTGTTGATAATCCAACTAACTAACACTTGCTACCTACCTGCAAACTTATACCAAACTTACCTACTTAGAAGCTCCCTAATTTTACCTACCTAATACCTGCTACCTACCTGCTGCAATTTTTACCTACTTATACCTACCTGCAAACTTATACCAAACTTACCTACCTAGAAGCTCCCTAATTTTACCTACCTAATACCTGCTACCTACCTGCTGCAATTTTTATCTACTTATACCTACCTGCAAACTTATACCAAACTTACCTACCTAGAAGCTCCCAAATTTTACCTAACTAATACCTGCTACCTAACTGCTGCAACTTGTACCTACTTATACCTAAGTTCTAATTACCGGTAACTCTGTTGCTGGATACTTGCAATCTGCCTGTAAGAGTTTTTACCAATAGGTCCACACCTATAAGTGAAATGCAGAAAAGTTGAGATAGTAATCAAGCTGGGTAGTAGACGAAAAGCAAAGATAGCGTGAGTGGTATGGAAGAAGAGACCGGGGAGTTTGGGGCGGATAAAACCCCAAAACTGGAAAGCAAAGAAAGAGCGTGGGGTTGGGAAGGCAACCAACCTGTGGGGTTTGGGGTGGGTAAAACCCCCAAAAACTGAAAGCAAAGAAAGCGCGGGGGGTTGGGAAGGCAACCAGCCTGGGGGGATTTGGGGCGGGTAAAACCCCAAAAACCGAAAGCAAAGAAAGCGCGGGGGGTTGGGAAGGCAACCAACCTGGGGGGATTTGGGGCGGGTAAAACCCCAAAAACCGAAAGCAAAGAAAGCGCGGGGGGTTGGGAAGGCAACCAACCGGGGGGGATTTGGGGCGGGTAAAACCCCAAAAAACGAAAGCAAAGAAAGCGCGGGGGGTTGGGAAGGCAACCAACCTGGGGGGATTTGGGGCGGGTAAAACCCCAAAAACCGAAAGCAAAGAAAGCGCGGGGGGTTGGGAAGGCAACCAGCCTGGGGGGATTTGGGGCGGGTAAAACCCCAAAAACCGAAAGCAAAGAAAGCGCGGGGGGTTGGGAAGGCAACCAACCGGGGGGGATTTGGGGCGGGTAAAACCCCAAAAAACGAAAGCAAAGAAAGCGCGGGGGGTTGGGAAGGCAACCAACCTGGGGGGATTTGGGGCGGGTAAAACCCCAAAAACCGAAAGCAAAGAAAGCGCGGGGGGTTGGGAAGGCAACCAACCTGTGGGGAATTGGGGCGGGTAAAACCCCAAAAACCGAAAGCAAAGAAAGCGCGGGGGGGTTGGGAAGGCAACCAACCGGGGGGGATTTGGGGCGGGTAAAACCCCAAAAACCGAAAGCAAAGAAAGCGCGGGGGGTTGGTAAGGCAACCAACCTGGGGGGATTTGGGGCGGGTAAAACCCCAAAAACCGAAAGCAAAGAAAGCGCGGGGGGTTGGGAAGGCAACCAACCTGGGGGGATTTGGGGCGGGTAAAACCCCAAAAACCAAAAACAATGCGCGGGTAAATAATAAGATAAATTTTTAAAGACTGTTTTTTGGTCTTTTGAATCTGCTTTCAGTCTGTTGTGATGTTTTGCGAACCCTCTTGCTGTTACATTTGGACTGTTTTTGTAAAATTTCTAGATCTTTGGATACTGAAACATCAAAAAAAAAACTCATGGTGCAGATCAATTGTTTCTCATTTCAATCAATTTTTTAGAGCAATACTTAGCTTTTTCAGGGGTTGAATTCGTTGCCTGATGTGGTTGGGCGCCAAAATATGTTATCAAAACATCTTAATTTGGGTGGGGGTTATCGTTCGAAAGTGCTATTAAAAAATGTTGTTTGTTATTTTGATTTAGATTAAATAAATTAGTTTCCTTTGATTGCGAGTGTTTTGCATGATTGTATTTTGTGTTGTGTGGCTCTTGTCGAAAGTCACTTCCGTTCGTTTTCGACAAAAGAAGTCATGTCAGTGACAGCAGTAGTGTTTCGTTTCTGATGCAAATTTTGTAGAGAAACTTTTTCATTATTAATTTTTTGAAAAGATTTGCTTTTCTCGTTTTAATTTTTAAAGAAATAATTCTATTTTGGAATATCAATTTTCCAGCCAAATCGAAATCACCGTACCTTGTTTCCTGTTTTTAGCTACTGACGTGGAAATTGAAGCGTACCCTGAGGCAAATAGGGGCGAAAAGATTAAAGCTTTCCTTGTCGAAGAGTCTATAGTGAGCTACGACTTGGTAAGGTATGTGTTCAGGTTTTGGTCACACAATTTGTGTTTTAATTTAAATATTTCATCGATTATTATGATAGATTTTGTGAACATCATGAGAAAAAAAGTTTGACTGATTGCTGCGAAAAAATGTGGATTAATGAAAAAAAATGGATTAATGTTCCCATCGAGAATTTGTTTGAGAATGTGAATTCCACGTGAAGAAGTTTTCGCAAAGTTTCTTCTGCGAAAACTTGCGGTGAATTTCATAATATTTGCTTCTCCATGAGCTTTCATATTTTCTTACATAATTTTCCTTTGTACTGCTTTTGCACAATTTCAAAGTTTAGACCTCCTGCTTGTCAAGTTCTGCTCATTCATTATTGGCATCTATTCTGTTTCACACCCCAGCTTAGTGAGCATAAAGTCTTTGTGACCCCCTAGCGCACGTGCTAGTTTCTTACATAGTAACGTGCTATATAACAACATATAATTTGTAACTGGGGGTCATAAAAAACCCTGGGGAGGGGGGGGGGTGTTACAGAATAGATCCCATTACTGTAACCTCTTATTACTGTAGCAAATGAATTCTGTATAAATTGACTCTAACATCAGAATTCTTATATTGCGTTCAATGCGTTGAATCCGCTGAAAGGCAATGAGTTTTGATGAAAGTCGGCCAGAGTTTGTTACAAAGTAAATTATCATTCAAGTTTCGTCACCAATTCCAAAAAACGCAACCGGCCAGATTCCTGCCAAATCGCCTGGGATGCATGAACATACAAAATTTCAACGCTTTTCACTGCCCTTACAAGGGTTCGAACCTCTCACCTCCTGCATGTCACGCACTTCTTCCACTGCGCCATCTCTCACTAACTGTTAGTATTTTTGTTATGAATATATATCAAGTTCATTCTAATTTCTGTAAAACATGCGCGGTGAATTGTTCTAAGATTTGAGATTTTAGGCCATAAAATTACATAATTTAGTCGAGAAATCTGGCAATTTTTTGTAAGTTCAAAGATTACTCTAGTGGTGAAATTACACAAAAAAGCCTTGAAAGAAGTGTCGAAGAGATGTAAGATTAAGGTTTAATTTTAGGGGGGGGGGGGGGGGGGGAGGCCTAAACCTAACAATTCGTTCCTTACTCCACATTAATTTCACCGCATTCACTGCTGATCTCAAACAATTTTAACACTTTTTTCTAAGCGGCGAATTTATGTAAGTTCACGACTGAGTTAAACGGTGAAATTATGTAATTGCATCTCAATCACCGCTTATGCCAATTAAGTTGAAAACTTTCTCAGAGCGCTGATATTATGTAAATTCACTGCTAAAATCAGTGGTGATTCCGAGAATGTGAGAGATGGCACATACAAAAATTTTGCACAACAAAAAAGCGGTGAAAATTGATTTTTTGTCGACTTAGGTTTCTTTCGCTTAAATAGAAAGTGAAAAATCAGCAAATGTCACCCACTAGATGTTTTGTTGATTGGTTTTCGTTGCTCTAGATAATGACATTTGTCCTTTGTCTAAAATATTTATGGGGTGTTTCAAGTGTTTCTTTTTGTAAACTAGATGATATCCTGCAGGTTAGCAATACAAGGTACAACACTCATCGTTTGCATTGAGCGCGTTTAATAGGTTTGTTTCTCTCCTTAATAAATAGCCTTTTGAAAAAAGTATGAAGCTACTGCCACGGAGAGGTACAAACCGTACCAGCTTCAGGGTATTTTATTGACAGTCAACAACTGCCGACCGCTTCCGTGGCTAAATAAGGAGATTTTTTGTTAAAAAAACACTTCTCCAGCTCAGTATACAATTCATCTGAAAGTCCAGTTTGATTTAAGTATAATGTGTTAGTATTGAAAGAAACTGTATCTCTCTCGGTTACGTCTGCTATAAGTTTTTGGAGATACAACTCGATGGTAAGAAGCAATTTTTGTGGAAAATCGTTTAATTGTTTTCTTAATCAATCTGAAAAATCTCTGCAATTGCGAAAAGATACTCGATAATATTCAAACTAATTGAGTCAGGGATGATCACAAATATTTGATGGAATTGATCTTTGATCGAAGTAAATGTGTTTTTAAAGGGTTTTTTATGTTTCCTTTTCTTGTGTTACTTAGGGCTCGTCTATTGCTGAGCTGCAGAGAACATTTTGTTCTTGGTAGGCCCATTATAATGTTCTATATTAAAAAAATGCTCAAACAAGAATATGAACAAAATGCAAATGAGTTCAAAGTAACAAAATGGATATTTTTCGCAAGAGAGTGCACCAAGTTGAAAAAAACTTGGAATGATGTCATTGAAATAGTTTACTGAATAAAATTTAAAAAAAAAACACTAACAAGTCCGAGAAACTTGGTCTGAATATAATTGACATTTTTTAAAACGTTAAGCGAAAGTATGAAATATTGCATTATTTAATTGTGAACGTTCAATTATTGTCACAGCTGGGTTGTGTATGCTGTAAAACGTTTGCTTCACTTAATATCTGAAACTTTGCAAGGAATTGCGAACTATTTATAGTAGAAAGCTAAAAACTGCTCTATATACTAATGCAACTGAAACATCCGTGAGTTTAATCTGGGGGTTCCACTTAAATCGATTTGTTGTATCTGGGAAATTTAAGTGAACAATACTTTGTTTTAATGCCTGACTTTCATAGTATTGATGTAAAGTTGGACCGATTTCAAAAGTGACATGCCACGATTGATTTTGCGATTTATGGTAATTGTGGTTTGCGATATTTCTATAACAAAAATTGCTTAATTGTTTTTCTATTATTGCCCTCTACCCTGAACAGCAATGAAGTTATGAACAACTTACATAAAAATTTATTTCTGTTCACTACGTTAATGGTTACAAGGAACAGATTTTCCCCGCCCGACATTAGAGTTTCAACTAAACGAAGATTTATACTAATTAGTATTTAGTTTGCTAATAAGAATGCTCATTCCTGGTGGGAAGTTTTATAAACAGGAATACAAGTAAAAGTATCTAGAATTGAAAATTGTTTAAAACATTTTTCTAATGATATTTGAAACTAGTGTATTCGCTTTTTCTACTAACTCCTCCATTGATTGAGGTTTAAAAACTGCAAACAATTTTGTCAAGTTTTTGAGTCAACAAAAAATTATCTTGAAATTTCGCCTTTTTTTAGAACCGCTTCCATAGTACGCTCAACAAAAACTGCTAATATATTTAGAAAATCAGATGTTTCAGCAAAAATGAGATTAAGTTGTCGAGGGAAAATTTGTTTAAAAAATTTTTTCTGTTGTACAAAGATATAGTTGCGGTTGCTACACATTCCTCTTTGGATTCAAAATGTATACTTAAAAATGACGTGTTAACAGTTCACGAGGAAAAAAAACATGCTTAAAAAATTTTTTTTTAAAAAAAAAATTTAGATTGAAATATTAAAATAAACTCAAAAATTTATAACAGTGCCTTCGTTTCGTTTGGTTGGATATCTACAGTTTCTTCAACTCTCTTCAATGGCATACTTGAAAACTCGAGCTTGCTACACAACTTTTCTAAAAAGAACCCTGGAAAATTAAATTTTTTAGACATTGAAAAAATTTACAGTCTGCTTCTCTGTGTTAGCCAGTACTAGCCAAATTTGAGAATTTGAGTCTCACTTCACAAAGCATTGCAAAGACTGTCATCGCTTCAAAAGACAATTGTTTTGGTTTTTTGTTTCCTAAATGAAGAACACTATTGAAAAAAAATGAATTATGAGGAAATGAAACGATAATGAACACTGTTAAAAAACTGCATTTAAAAATGAAATAAGAACTTCAAACAAAATATTCAGATTTGTCAAAGATATCTCGCATAATTGAATTTCATCATTGATTTGGAGCATTGATCTCTGAGGGTTGTTCTCTGTTTCCCTGAGTTATAGAGATTTTTTTGATAGTTTTATCTCCTTGTTCCTCCGATCGATCATTTTTTGCCGGATTTTCAAAGTTTTCCCCGGATAAATTGCGCATTAGATTATCGCTCACAGTTTATGAGCTGTAAAAGTTGATCAACAACTTGTTCTTTTTCGGAATTGGGAAAAAGGAAGGGCTTTGATGTGTGCTGTTGGTTTTTAACGTTGGAATAGGAGCACAAGTTGAGGGGTGACGGAGTGGTGGGGTGACTCTGTAGATTTCTGTAGATTTGGGGAGCCCCCGAAAGGTCTGCTAACTTTTCACATTCTTGCAGGAAAAGGAGCTGGTTCTCGTAGAAGATTACACAATCACAATCGTATGCATGAAAAATTATATTGTTCACCTTTGCAAATTAGAGATTTCTTGAGGATGCAGATGGTCAGGGATAGTTGAAGATGGGATAATTCTACATGATGTATTTAAACTGCATCTGCTTGCAGCTAAGCAACCAAACTTATAAATAATTTCGCAAGCACACAAGGCTCTTTATTAGTTCACTCTTCTTTTTCATTGGACCGCTCTTGATTTACGATTACAATAAAGATTTCATGTACTGTTTGATACACGTTGGTGCTTTTAAATGAATTTCGTTATCAGATAAAATATGGTAAGACCTCTTGGGAGCTTTTGAAAAATTTTGCATAAACATGAAATGTTATTGAGGGAACAGATAATTAACAAAGACACTTATTAATGGTATTCAAAGCATGAATAAGAACAATGAATTGATTTTGAATATCAACAAAATAGGAACGCTGTTGAGTGTCTTTAAAGGTTTGCCACACATGATTGGAGCACTTTAATGAAATTAGCCTGTTGACACTACTGAGGCCTCACACGTAACCTCCAATTTGGTTTTATTTGTTAAACCAAGCACTAAAATTGTGTTGATTGCAGACAACACCACCCAGAAGTTAAAAAATTGTTGCTTTTAGTGCCATGGAAATTTTATTGCACACAAAAGATAAATGAATTTATGATTTTTCCTTCAGAACTAAGGTAAAAGTACCGTTTACTCAACCTCATTCCCAGTTTCTATGTACAAGGCAAACTCAAAAATTAAAACTTTTATTAGCTAACCAAATTTTCTTGAAGCACCACAGTTAATTGATTGTTTTGCTTCAGAAGAACAACATGTCTTTTACAGCAGAGATTGATGTTGAGTTTTGATAGACTCAAAATTAAAACGTGTTTGATCCGTGTTACGATGAAAATTATGATAAAACAGGCCCCTTTATGTTTCTAAAATTATTCAGAACTTTGAAGGAGTTTGAATTTCAACTAAGAATTACTCTGACTTCAGAAAGAAGTTACCATTAAAGACAAAAAAAATTCGTAGTGCTGCTAATGATACCACTAAAAAGGTTCTACTATTAAAGCGCCCTCTGCTACGAAAGCTAAATTAAAGCAAAAAGGCGACATACACAAATTTCCTGCCTAAATTTAAGATCCTGACTGAAAATGATGTTTCAAAACCATGCAGTTTTGAAAAAAATTGTTAAGTTTTATATCATGTTTGCTAAAAATTGCTCAATCAACAGCAGTTATCATTACGATTTCTTTTTCAACGGAAAAGTATTGAGCAGTGAAAGAGCAAAATAAACCAAACCTTATAGGATTCGTTTTTTGATATGGTTGCTTTCTTAGCATTTCATACGCGTCTCGATTATCAACAGTAGAGGAAACACGTCAATTGTGCAATTGTGTATATGTTTTTCTTTTTTCGACATTTAAGTGTCCAATGTACGCCGGTTGATTGAGATGTTAATGCAATCACGATAGTGAAGCTGCTCTGAGGTATTTTAAGAAGAAAGTTGTCAGCTGCAATTACACCCACAAAAATAGAAATTCACATCCTTGAGCCCTTCTGTATATTTTGTCTTCATTTTGGGATTTTGTGAAAGACGCAATAAAAGTTGAGCTTGCTTTTTCATCAATTATGACTTTTTCGACATTTCTTGGAAAGGTGGCTGAATACTATTATCATGAATGTTGTCAGCTGCGAAGACACCCAAAAACTTGTACTTTAAAAATTACACGCTTGAACAAGTGTTCTTATTGCGTCCTCATCCACAAGTTTTTAAGAAAATGACTTTTTCAAACTTTCCGATTTTTTCAAAGAAAATTTCAATTTTAAGGGAACTCTTAACTTCTTTGAAGAAGAGTTTTGGTAAGCTACCAAAACTTTAATAGCTTTTAATGGTAGCTAACATTTGCGTATAAAAATCAAATAATCATAAAGTGAAACTTAAATGCTCACTGTTGTATGGACGTTATATGACATTCAATCCTAACGCACTCCTTTGATAATCTTCAAAACGACCTAAACTGTGAGACTATAGCATCCCATTGGCGACTTTTTCTATTTTATTTGAAACAAAAAACGCTTAAGGCCACTCTCCAGTCTTCCGAAAAGTGATCTTCGTCCTCGAAAAATAATTCTGATTGAAGCTAATGTGTTTTAGTCGGAGACACCTCCATCGAGGCAGAGGAGATCATCTGTACTGTAAATTCATCTTCAAATTGTTTTCTTCCTATTCAGAAAAGGCGATTCTCGTACTAATTGATGTTCGGTTTGATAGAAATTACCTTGAAAATATTCCTTATGCGTATCAATAGGAGAAAACTTTGGAGGTTTAAACAGATGAAAATAAAAATCTTTTCTGTAAATAACTGTTTGTTATCTTTTCCAAACCTGTCCTCTTTTATTAAGAGTGCCTTGAAGATTCCCAATGAAAACTTTTGTTTTTGGTTTTGGAGAAACTGCTGTTTTCACAATCAATGTTACAAACGGTGGAAAGCACTTTTTTGCGATTTTGTTTGAAGCGCGTTTGTGTGGCTATCTATATATCTGTATTTTATTTTCTCGAGGTAACGTATATTGATTGGGGTTTGTCGGGCAACTGAGCCTTGATCTTTATTAAAAGAAATCGGAAGCTTAAACGGCTTTTTTTGTTTCGTTCCTCTTTTTCTAAGAAACGCCTTATTTTACGAAAACAATGAAAATTTGATTCACTGCTGGATACACAATTGTGCGTTCAATTGAATTCTCTTTTTCAGATAATATTTGGTCAGACATTGAGGGAGCTTTGAAAAAAAAGTGTCATAAACGGGTGATTTTAAAATTTGAACTTAAACAACAATAATAATGGCCATCTTGAAATTTTGTTTTCCGTTAAAGCAAACTTTAATGTTGAAAAAATCAAAAACCAATAGAACAACTAATATTATTAAAAAAATAATTACAGTATTCAAAACATGAACTTGAGTAAACATTTGATGTTGAATTTCAACAAAATAGTTATGCTGTTCAGCGTCGTTAAATGTTTGGAACTCAAGTTTGGCACGCTTTAAAGATTGAAATTAGCACTGTTTAACCATGCAATACGATTGTGCTGTTTCTAGACAAGACCACACAGAGCAACAAAACTTTTTCGCAAGCATATAAGGTTCTTTTTAGTCCACTCTTTTTTTCAATGGACCGAGTCTGTTTTACAATTACAATAAAAATTTCATGCGCTGTTTGATATACTGTTGTGCTTTTAAGTGAATTCTCGTTTTCAGATGAGATAGGATAAGACACTATGGAGCTTTTAAGAGTTTTACATAATGGTTGAAACTATAAATTGAAGTTAAACAATAATGAAAATTTTGAAATTTCGTTAAAGCAAACTCTTCTAAAAATCTGAATCAAAAATTAATGACGGAACAGTTAAATAACAAAGACTCTTGTTTATGGTATTCAAGGCATGAATAAGAAGAAAGAATTGATTTTGAATATAAACAAAATAGGTACGCTGTTGATTGGCTTTAAAGGTTTGCTAAACAAGTTTGGTACAACTTAACGAAACTAGCCTGCTGGCACAACTGAGGCCACACGCGTACTCTCCAATTTGGTGTTGTCTGTTAAACCAAGCACTAAAATTGTGTTATTTGCAGACAAAACCACCAAAAAGTTAAGAAAATTAAGCTTCTATTACCATGGGATTTTTTTTGAACGCCGCACAAGATAATTGGATATATATTTTTGTTTTCAGGACTAGTTTACAAGTACTGTTTACTCAACCAACCACCTTTTAAGCTTCTATGTAGAGTCTGAACTCAATAATTTTTATTCTTTTCTGGTTAACCAGTTTTTTTAGGTTGTGCGTGTCTTCTTTGAGATTCCAGTTGAAAAAACCAATGACACAGGTTTTCTTGAAGCAACACATTTAATTGGATGTATTGCTTTACAAGCATAATCTGCCTTTGGCAGCAGAAACTCTGAGTTTTGAGAGACAAATTTTCACTTTTCCAAAAGTGAGAAACGTTTGATCCGAGTAATATTGAAAAGCTATGATAAAACAGGCCTTAAATCTTCCTAAAATTATTCATAAAAATTGGTCAGGGGTTTGAATTTCATCAGAGATTAACACTGATTCCCGAAGAGTTTGAAAAAAAGATGATCAAGACAGGAAAAGTTCGCTCTGCTGCTAATAATAACACAATATTGACTTTAATTTGAAAGCACCCTCTGCAAGGGAAGCTAAGATATATCTAAGAAGCGGCTGACTCAAAATTTCTGACTAAATCAAAGAGCCTGACTTAAAATGGCAGAAGCTATATTTGAAAAGTCACCTGTTTACTTCTAGCAGGTCCCAAAATATTTAGGTTTTTTTCTCACCTGAAGCCAAATTCAACATTTGCTAAAATTGTTGCCAAAAGCATACATAATGACAACGTCCTTTGCAGAGTTTTATCTGCTAACCACTGTAATGTTTGATTGATGTATTGGCTATTGCTAGAGAAATCTTAAACTGAACTGAATTCTATTCTGTTTCAACCTTATTTACAACTTTCAATCGTTTAGTGTCGAATCACAAGGACTTGGTGAGAACTTGAGAGATTTTCGAAAAAATTAAGCCATCTCTGTTGTACAATGTTTTAACAGAAACGATAGAAAGGGTCGCAAATTAGATCAAAAGGATCAATTTCAAAGCTCCGTGGACAATTGTTAGTATTTTTTTAAAACTCTAGTATATAAAGTTGAGAAAAATCGAACCAACAGTTGAAAATTGATCGATTCCTACTGAAACTCTCAAGAGATTTGAGAAGGTTTTGCAGATTCCTTATTCTGGTGCATTCTGTCAAATAATGGATATCATTGCAACTGTTTATAGAAAATTGGAAAATGACGCTGGTGTTTTGTGTGTTTGCTTAGTTTTTGAAGCAAAATGGTAGTTTAGACAACAATTATATTTCAATACCAAAATGAGTAATGTTAGATCATCATAGCAAGCGCAAAACGTATCAAATCAACAGCAATTATCATTACATCTTCTTTTTCAACGAAACAATTTTGAGCTGTAGAAGAGCAAAATAAAATAAACAAAAGAGAATTTGGTTTTTGATTTGGTTGTTTTATAGCAAATCATACTCATTTTGATTATCACCAGCAGAGGAAACAAGTCTATTGTGAAAAGATTCATATATTTTCCTTCTTTCAACAACTAAGTGTCCAATGTAATCCAATTGGTTGAGAAGTTGATACTTTCACTAAAGTGAAGCTGCTCTGAGATATATTAACAAGGAAGTGGTCAGCTGCCGAAACAACCACCAACTTGTACTTTAAAACATACACACCTGTACAATTTTGTTTATTGCCTCTTCAATCATCAGTTTGTAAGATCGTGACTTTTTCAAACTGTTCGAGAAGAATCATTTAAAACTGTTCTGCTTTTATCACAATTTTGAAAATTTTGCAAACCAATAGAAGTCGGAAAAATTTAGTCAGAGTCACCAAGTCATCAATTAAAATGACATTAATTGATGACGTCAATTCTGCAATTAAAAAAACAATCAGATCAGCGACATATCATATGTCGCTGATCTGATTGTTTTTTTTTAATTGCAGAATTGACATCATCAATTAATGTCATTTTTTGTCACGCAAAAATTAGCTTCAACATTTTTTACTTTGTTTGATTTTTGAGTAAGGTCGGTTTTTATTACAAAATCATCTATAAATGTCCTCGAAGAAATTCTCATAATAACAAGGAGCTCAAAAATTGTAGATCGCATTTAAGAAATATCTACCAATTTTTTTCTTTTTCAATAAAAAGTACATTCTGTAGTTTGTCTCACCAAAGCTGTTCGTCTGCTATCTTCAGCTGTTGCTATTTTGCCCAAACCACGTTTGTAAGAACAACCGTAGCACCAATCAAGTAGCATTTTCATCTTCGTTTTGAGAAAATTTGGTTTTAATGAAACTTTTGTGCTCATAATTCTCAGTTGCCTTCAAACTTTTTAATCCGTTGGCTGATACTGTTCAGTGGCAAAAGAGTGAATTTAAAGCACTTTTGCAGAGTTAACGAGAGTTTGTTTTGGTAACGTCTGTAGGAGCTCCTGCGTCACATTTAAAATCATCTTCAAAAGCTTGAACTATTTTGTATTTGATTTCTAAGAAAAATTTTTTCTGATCAACGAATTCACTTCTGTCTCCGAGAGACCTCAAACTTAAACATGGCTACGTTAGGGCTTCAAACAAGACTTTTTTCGACAAACCTACCATCAAAGGTTGCGAGACGATCAGCTTTTTCAAATGAATCCAAGGAACTGTGTGTTGCCTCTTTTTTCGCATATTACCTATCATCTTTAACTTTGGTAAAGAAATACGGCCGCCTTCTTTTTGGCTACTTTTCTTTCAGTCCTATTTTTTTCGCTTATGAACCTGATTGTTTAGATCGTATCCATTTGCTTTTGTCTCCTTCGCAATGTCAATGTCCCTCCCGTTTGTTTTTGTCTGTATTTAATATCGTGTTTTGAGCGTCTGTTTGACAATTTTTTGTTGACTACTTCTTGTACCTCAGGTCCGCTCTGTAATAGAAGTTCTTTTCCCAATCAGTTTGGTGGTGGTGTAATAAATTTTCGTAAAAGTGGCAGGGCGATTCGTCCGATGCCACCAACTGAAACTCCAAAGCCGCTAACTCTTTGTATACATTGGCAATTAAGAAGGCAATTCAGATGCTTGGTTGTTGATTTATACAAAAGGCAATTCATATGCTTGATTGTTGTAGTACGATATCATTGTTTTACTGACCAAATGTTGTGAATTGTAACGCTAAAATAGCTTCACCACTCTCTAAAAAGGGGACTGATTCACCTGTTTCGGTGCGTAGTTCTATATTAATTGTTTGAATCGTAATTGAAAAAATAAATTTGTACACAAACTCGAAAATTTCAAGTATAACGAAACGTTTGTTTTCTCTGAACAAGAGTTCTAGTGAACCAACAGTTCTTTTGATGGTAGCTAACTACTGTGGCTCAACATCATATATTCCTGGCGTGAAGCCTTATCGCAAACCGTTTTAAGGATGCCATATGACAATCGCTCCAGACACATTCCTTTGATAACCTTGAAAACCACTTAAAGTGTAAGAAGTTGACAACCCGTTTGCGGTTTTTTTCTGTTTTAGTCGGTAAAGTATTTTGCTTCAAGCCACTCAGTCTCCCAAAAGTTGAATTTCGTCATTGAAAAAAAATTCTGAACGAAATTATTGTGTTTCGGTCGATAGCATCCATCGAGGCAGAGGGGATTACGTGTACCGTAAGCTCATCTTAAAAACGTTTACTTCCCATTCCGCAAAAGCAATTCCCGTACTAATTGAAGTTCGGTTTGGAAATACTTACCTTGAAGAGTTTCCTTATCTGTATCATTAAGAGAATACGTTGAAGGGCTCAATGTTGCTATAGATGCAATTTCAAAATCTCGTCTGCAAGCAACTGTTTCCAAACGTGTCCTCTATTTAAAATATGCCTACAGGATTCCCTATGTAAAATTTTGGTTCTTGATAAACGGCTGTATTCGCAATCAATGATGCAATCAGTGGAATGCTCTTTTTGGCATTTTGTTTGGAGTAAATTTGTTTCTTCGATTAACTCTATTGATTATGAAAAGGTTCCTTTTCTTCCTAATATCTTTCTATTAATTTTTTGAGGGAACTTACATTTTTTTCAGAAAAAGTTTTTTTGCAGACTTGTTTCCTTGTAGGTAATGTATAAACGTATTGCGTTTGTTGCTGAGGGCTTTGGACGCATTGAGGACCTCTGTGCCATCATCAATTCAATGTTTTTAGATTGATTATGCTTGATCATCTTTTTAAAATCCTATAATGGTTCTTTCGCTTTTTCTTCTTTTCAGTGGTTAAACCTGAGATATTTTGATAGACAGTCAACTGCAACAAGATGGAATTTTAGAATCCGATTGTGCTTTGTAAATTCATCAAGAATTTGAGATCGAAAAACCCGATATCATCTATGGCATTTACAAATATATTAAGCTCTAGAAACTTGACGCCACGTAAGCGATACTTGATGAATGATGGTTTCGTTTGCAGATAGAGTTAAACATTTTCGTTGATAACTTGATCAAGTTTGGCACTCTTTTGCGTTTCCAAATGACCCAGTCTCTTTTCCGTATGTGTTTTCAAAAACTCCCAATTTTTCCAACTCGTCTCATCGTCTGTCTTCTGATTGCTACGAACGATTTTAGGCTTTGCATTTTTCTTTAGTCTCAGCTTTCTTTCCTTGCTGTTGCTGTTGATATTGCTGTAATTGTTTGTTTTTGTTTTCCAGTTGGTTTTTCTTCCTCTTAGTCTTCATTTTGGAACTCATCGAGCAGTTTTTTGCGTGATTATTTTAAAAAAGGTGGGCTGATATATCAATTTTAATCACAACTTTGAAAAACTTTTTATGTCAATTTTTTTTAGATAGGTCAACGTAAATTTTACAAAAAGTTTATTATCTTCACACCTTGCGGCTCATCATCTTTATGTATATAATCATTCTCCTCGCAAATACAAAATGATTCTCAATAAAAAAAAACTTTTTCAGGACTTTTTCCGCTCTTCTTTTGTATTTAGCCAAGAAGATCAGTCCTAGCATTACTGATTCAAAATCTGAGTCCTTCCGTTGTTTCACCAGGGGCTCTTTTTCAGTATCATCAGTAGCAATTGATTCCACTTTTACATTATCTGGTTCACTTGGTAAGTCACCGCTAATCTTTTTTCCCTTAATCAATCTTTTAGTGTTGTTGTCGGCGTCTTAATTTTTTGTCAGTATGTTGCGCAAGATTTTAATTTTGTCTTTGTAGGAGTGATAACTGAGTTTCTTTTGCTGGTATATTGGGTATATCGTTACAATAGCTTTGGAGGAAGGTAGATGAAAAATTGGTGGACCTTGCTGTACAAAATTCACAATTAAAGCAGAGAGTCTGCATTTTTTGACCTACGTCAATAAGTAATTGTCCGAAGGGCGGTTTTGTTGCTAGTCCAGAGTTTTCTTCAAAAAACTGGCGCTGTTTAGCTTTTTTAATCGATGTGCTGTTTGTCTCCGGTTGATTTGAACAAATTGATATGAGTTGTGGTCAGATCAATTGTTCGTGACCATTTACTCTGTTGAAATAATTTATGCTTAACGTTATTGACAATAGTATTATTTTTTTGCATCCAGCCATTGGGAGTTTTGAAAAGTATTCCAATTTGAAAATTTCCTCACAAAAAAATGTCCAAAACAAATAGACAATTTACTAGCGTGAAATGAATTAAAATCCGAAGAATTTCGTGCAAAAAATGTTCAAGTTACACTCTATAGATCTAAATTATGGCTATTAATGATGAAAAAAGCAGTAAAAACTTTGAATAAAGTTTGTTTATTAATAACGTTTGATAAAAATCTGAGTTTTTCCAGAGCAAGACCGACCACAAACACCACTGAAAAAGAGAAAAAGTGAAAATTGGTTTGTTTGTAGCTTCGGCTTTGGAAGAGCAAAGCAAACTGCTTATGAAAGCAATGAAATTCAAAATTTTCGCTGTCAAGATATAAAAACATTATATAAATACATGAAATAAAAACTTATCAAGAGAACCTCAATTGAAATCATTATGAATATAAAGTGAGTAAAATAAACAAATTCTGAGCAAGCTAATCTAGAACAACAAGGTTTCCATTACCGTCTCTTATGGTTTTCTTCATCAAAAACTGACCCATCAGATGTACTCCAGCAGTAGAATCTATCCCATCTTCTTTATGGCTGCTTTGAAAAGAAGTTATTACAAAAATGATTAAAAATTTTAAATTTTTTTGCTTAAGCTCAAAATTTTCTTGATACCTCTCTCAACAACAAAAAATTCACAAGAATCTCTGTCTCCTTTTTTGTAAGTCATCATCTAAATCGCTTGCATGTAGACAGTTGAGTCCACGCTGCATTTGCTGAATACCTGCTCGATTTTATCAGGGAGACTTTTGTCCAGTGTCGCATGAACTGGTGGTGATGACTTATGCAAAAGTAAAAGGTTAATTTCATTTTTCTCTTTTTTTCTTCTTGTAAAGACATAGTATATTTGAAAACATTCGAGCAGCAAAAGTTATTTCATCAGCGTCTCAATCTCAGCTATGCTTCAAAGCATCTGCCATGTTTTCAGAGTGTATTACCCCCGTGGATCAAATTTTCTCTTCTTTGATCAATGATAAAATGAGCTCATCGTCAATCGTTATACAAATGCATTCTGTCAAACTTGAATAATAATTCTCTTGAAGAACTGAAGCAGCTACCTTCTCCACGTGACGGCTCATTGGTGGAATATTTTGCGGGTATTTTAGGCCTAATAACTTAAAACGATTGCGACTTCTTTTAAAATTGATTACAGCTTCCGGTCTATGAAGCCGCGTAATGTGGTCCGAAATTATATGTGAAGTAATATTTGCAAATTTTCCCGAATGGTTCTCTTGTCAAATCATTTTTCGGTAGAAAGGACAAACCCCCCTTGTCTGTAATTTTTAAATGGGTCACTGCCTTTTGATCCATGAAGTTTGGACAGTTTGGACACAATTTGTTCAATTATCTCTAGAAAGTAATCTTATTTAATTTAAACGCCGTCGTGTAAGTTCTACTCGAGAGTTTGGTCCTTGAAATCATGTAAGATCTACGAATAAAAACGCCAAAATTATCTAAGTTCTGCTGCAAATTTTAGATTAAGCATAACCAACGCTTAAAAATGGTGAAATTTTTTCAGCGCGCAATAATTTCAACACATTTACCGCCACTCATACGAAACTTCTAAACCTGCACTGAAAATTAGAAACTTAGTAACCTACATGGGAGAGACACGGGAAAAATGGGAAAACAATATCAACTAATTTCAGGAAAAGAGACCCCATGGGAAGTATCTACTTTTCGTTGGCAGACATTGCTTTATTGAGACTGGAAAAACCATTCTACCCTGAATTCATTCTACCATTGAGAACAATTTATGAGTTACAACAGATCTCAAGACAGATTACGACTGAGACACGACTGATCACCATTGGAACAGGATGCATTGACCATAAAGGAGAGGTGCTTTTAAATTCTAGTCTATTTAGGATCTCAATTTCGTTTCCTTATATATATATATATATACCCGGGTTGAAGTTTCTTTGTTTTCATAAGGATCATATGTGATTTCATACTGTCCATACTTGATTTCTTAGTACGATCCTTGTATGAAACCAAAGAAATCATATATGATCCTTGTATGATTACCAAGAAATCATATATGATCCTAGTACGAATACCAAGATTCATACATCTCTTTTTGAAAGTCTTTACCCATTTATGTTTTCTTTTGATTTTATTCGGTAGGGCATCACATATATGATACCCCGGCATCACATTGTGATCCGCCAAAAGACCCTAACGTACAATATAAACTGCAAGTTCGGCACAAAATAAAAGAGTAAGTCCAAAGAATTAACAAAATTTTTGACATACTCTGAAGCCAGTTTATACTTATAAATGCTCATTTATAAAAAAGAAATTAATCAAGAAAAAATTGGGTATCACGTCAAATTCGTTTTCTGAATACGTTTAAACCTTAAAGTTATTCTTTTAGCGCACACAAAGAATCATATGTGGATTGCAAATGCGATATAATAATTGAATAAGTCCTCTGACTACATTATACGAGAATTTGTGGCAGCAGTCAATGTATTATGTGTCATATATGACCTTGTTTGAAATCTAAGAAATTTTTTCAACTTCAATGGAAAATCAAAATTATACAGTTTTTAGTCTTTGAACTTTTTTGTATGATCCTTGTATGATTTCTAGGAAATCATATAGGGTCCTTGTATGACTACCAATAATTCATTCAAATAATATATGACATAGTATGATTACTAAGATTCATATATGACCTAGTACGAAATCAAACAAAGTTGTATGATCGTTGACACGGGTATATATATATATATATATATATATATATATATATATAAATGTATATATATATATATATATATATATATATATATATATATAATTGTATATATTTGAATATATATATATATATATATAAATGTATAAATATATATATATATATATATATATATATATATAGATATAAATGT
>NC_134476.1:2258050-2310550 GCF_964194025.1 Convolutriloba macropyga
CTCAATTTTTTTTAATATTGGCGGTTTCGAAGGAAAGAAAGCTTCGGCATCGTCGTTTCAAAACGCAGCAGAGGTTCGGTAAATATTTTTTCAGAAAATTCGGGAAGTTTTGTATTCAAATATAACAGCTCGTCTGTAGGTTCCGCTTTGGGCTTAAGAAATGGTCGATTTTTTACATAGCAAAGTTTGATATTTCTGCTTAATATAGTCAAAAGCTAAGATAGAGTTCTTTTTGTATGAATTTCAGACATTCTTCTAAAAATTTGTCTGAAAAAACGTACAAAATTTAAGGAAGTTTTTTTTAGCTCGCTAAAAATGGTAATTGTATGAACACATTTTTCTTGGTTCTTTGCTGGACAAGTCAGCTTTTAAAATAAAAATCGCAATTTTTTTTGATATTTCTCTCAACGCTACCGAATCTCTCTTACGTTTAAAAAACCACGGTACCAAATCTCTTTTATGTTGTTAGATAACAATCAGAAACGACGATATCGACAAAAATCATAAGAGTTTTCGTCATTTTTGGCTAGAACAAGACGACGATGGCAACGGTTTCTTGTTTAAAAACAAAAGCTTTCTAAACTACTGCGAGGGTTTAAAACTTTGGCTCTTTTCATTGTAAGCCCCCCCCCCCCCAACACCCGCGGAAATAAATTATGAATAGATCCGGTAAATTAGTATAAAAAGTAAATTATTTAAATAGATTAGTTATATTAACAACTGTTTTGAAAGTGATATCTAATGACGTTATAGAGTTCACGCGTACGAAGATCAGAGACCAAATACTGCGCTTGAAAATTCTACTGTGATTCAAGTTTTGAAACTGAAAACTCAGATTGAATGTTCCGTGGCATGCTCCAAACACCCCGAATGCATATCCTACAATTTCTGCCTCCCAAAAAAGTGTTCACTCAACAAAAACGATGTTTTCTGGCCGGATGTTGAGCTAAAGCAAAATGCCGGTTGTACTTATGGTGGAATGCTGTTGCCTTTTTCACCCCTGTGCCAGGAGGACGGCGTGACTAAAGGGATAAATGCTTCATCGATTCCTGGAAATTGCAGTATTGACCTAAAATGGAGAGTTCCGCATTGGAGCGAATGGAGTGATATAAAATCAGGGGCGTTTTTTTACCCTTAAAATGAACCAAAAGTTTATTTCTAGGAAGGGATCGAAGATACCCGGCTGATCACAAAATTTCTCAAAAATGGTTTAGCGTGATCAACTTTCGCAAAGCATCAGAAAAGATCAAAAAAGTACAAAAATATTATAAAACGGATCCTACTTCGATAAATAACCTTCATTTGCTTCAAGCATTTTGACATTGACAAGATTATATACCATATATGGAATACCGTATATGCATTAAGAAGCCTGATCTGAGAAAAACCGTCGTGCAAAAAAATTTCCTAATTTAAAATTTGGAGAAAACCTTTCTCGGTGATTTCAATGCTGAAACTGCTGGCACAGTTGTTCAAAAAAAGCCCAAAAGTTTACTTTCAGCTGCGAAAGTACTAGCAGCGTATTGTTCAACTAAATGCTCTCTCAATTATGCCCGTTACGCAAGATACATTGTTTGACCTCATGAAATTTATTTGAAACAAGTCTTTTTCAAAAAACTCTGTATGAACGATAAGATAGCCTCCAAAGCAAATAACTCAGTGGAGTAAAAATTGATGAATTAGATTGCTGTAATATGTCAATATTAAGAAAGCGAGTCAAGGCGAACAGCAAAATCAAACAACAACAACAACAAACATTAATTACATCAAAAAATTTATGTCCCTCTTAAAAACTAAATTTAATAACAAAGTCAACATACGGTCAGATAAACCTAAAACTAAACAAAAATAACTTATAAATCACCAGAAAACATATGCGACCAGTCCATAAACAGATTTGGTAACAATAGTACAAAAAAGAACAAAAACAGTGAAGTAAAAAAATTAACTTATTTTTTTTGAAACAGTTAACTTCAAAGTAATAAATACCATTAGGAATCAATTAAAATTACCACAAACTTACGATTACCACTGTTTCTATAGAAGGGCATTAGGACCTGTCCTTATTCATTTTTTAAAGCGGCTAAAAAGAACATCAATGAACAAACAAAATTTCAATTGAAACTTGCCAGAAAACGCTGTCAGAACCGTCAAGCCAAATTTTTGCACTCAAAATATATTTGATTGCGCCTTCTTCAAACAGATAAAATGTAGTACGGGGCCATTCATTAGTAAGACTAGGTAACAAGTAGACAAAAAAGCGAAGTGCTAAAGTATGTAATACTTTTAATTTTTTTTTCGAAACAAAATTACATTCAATGTCATGAAAGGCATTAATTAAAAAAAGAGCTATTTAAATAGGGTCGTTTATTCAAGAAAAAGAAGCCTTCGAAACCTGTAATTATCCAGAATGTTTCTTGCATCTACAAAAAGAAAGTCAAATATGACAAAAATCAAATTAATTTACTTTTTTTGTGAAAAACCGGTGTCGAAGCCAGTAAGGTCATAACAAATTCTTTAAAAAAAAAGATTTTGGGACACCAATCACTTTTATTCCCTTGACACTCATAATGCCATATTTGAACTGTAATTAACTAACGAGATTAGGTAACAAAAAGAAACATAAAAAGAACAAAATTGCGAAGTTAAAAAGTTTTTTTTTAAATTTTGGAAAACGATTGTTTTCAAAGTCATGAAAGCCATCAGCTATCTACTAATATCACAATATCGGTTCTTCTATTCTTCCATGAGAAGCCAATGAAAGCCATCACTATACAGGAAATTTCACAAGACCGAAACGACAAAGTATAAATGACAGTTAGAGACAAAATTAAAAAATTCAATTGATTTCTTCAAGAAAGAGGCGTCGAGGCCGTTAAAATTGTGATGTATATCTTCCAGGATTTTAATATGTTCAATTGTGCCTTATTCTGAATGCTAATAAGGTGACATAAGAACTGTCAATAATGTGATAATGTGACAAAATTAGAAAACGTGAAAAACTGGCAAATATCAAAACAAACAAAAATCTGAAATCTTGTAGTATCAAAGCCAGAAAACAATAAGTTCAGGTTTAAAACTGCAACCGAGAATAAAGGTTAAATCAGTAGAAAGAAGAAGCAGTCTTTCTTTGCTGACACTAAGCTGGAAGTGGAACAAATTAAGAGAAAAATAGAGGAAAAGTTAATTAAGCCATTATTTATTGAAAAGTCAATTATTTTTAAAAAAAAGAAACGACCATAAACTTTTAATTTAAAAATTAAATGCATTAGCTTGGAGCTGCTTAGCAAGCGAATTGGTTGGACCTATCACTCCTGAGCTTTGATTTGATATGTTCTGTTCTATATTATTTAAAAAAAAGTCTGACTGATTACAACCCGATTTTTTTTTGGATTGTAACAGTCCAAGAATGGCCCAAAACTAGCCCTGCTAATATTTATTGTCCGTTAGAAACAATTGATTTTTCAAATGTTGTAGATATAGATAATTTGTTAGTTGAATACTCAAAATAAATTCTGCATTTTTGATAATCAACGAGTAAAGTTAGCAAAAAACGGCAAAGTTTTAACTACAGTGCACTCTCAGCGGACTCTGAAGTAGAAATAGCCCCCCTCTGAGTCTACAAAGAGACAGCATTGTATGAGTGCTGTTTGGAATGTACGGTCGGCAAATTTAATCAAAGTGGACTAAAGTAGCTTATTTCGTGCTGTTTTTGATGGAAAAGGCTAAATTTTGAAATGTTTAACCAGATTTTTTGACCAAAAAAATTAAACCAAAACAATCAACAATGCTTGTTCGTCTTCAAAAATAAAATCAACGACACTATTCTTAAAAGTTATAACAAATTTTAGCAAAATTGACGAAAATTTAGGCAAAAATTCCGGAAAATGTGAATAAAAACAACGTGAATTCACTCTTCTTTTCTCAGAAGTTTAAACCTCGATAACTCCCTGTAGAAAACAAAAATTAAAAAAATCTTTTTAATTCCATATTCTACACTGGACGAGCTTTCTAATGATACCAGTCTCAACTCTTTACGATGAATATATCGAGCGGCGAAAATTTACGGAACAAAAAAAAACCCATTTGAGTTTATAATTCCTCCCCCCCTCAAGAGGGTCGGAACAAAAAGACTATTTACAAATGCAAACCATTTTGAAATATAGTTTTCTTACGTAATGACTATCGAGAATCGAGAAACGAGATAAATCATATATATATATATATATATATATATATATATATATTTATTTATTTATTTATTTATTTATTTATTGCTTGCAGAATATTTGCACTCCCAGACAAACGTGTCATTTTCTTAGATAATGAATTACTATGTAACAGCACGCGCTTTGTAACTGGGTGTGCATAACGTACTGATACTGCGGGGGATAAACGGAAAAGATTCAGTTTCTGGTTCTTGACTTTGGTTAGTCTTTTCGAATATATGTTAATCGATAAATGGGGACAAATGATAGCTAGTGAAATCATTTAACCTTTTCTTGAAAAATAAATTTCTACTCATGTCAACTCGTGCGGAAATTACCCCCTCCGCCTGATTTCTCTCAAAATGATACAAGATTGAGGGGGGTGTTTGTCTATTATGGTCTATCATGATATAAGATTATGGGGTAAGGGGGGGGGGGGGGTGTAATAAGGAGGATTTGTGGATTTAACCCCCCAAAAATAACCCCCCAGAAAGACGTAAGATTAGGGCGGGGGGGTTGTTATAGGGGGGCTTTTTCCATTATAGCTTCTTCAGCATAGTGGTTAAATAACCCAACCCCCCCCCCCCCATCATGGGTATCACACCATTAGGGTGGGCTATAATTTCATGGGGGGCTTTTGTGGGAAAGACAATTTGGGTCTTTCCCATTATACCCCCCAAGCTTAGTGGTAGATAACGTATAGCCCCCAATCATGGTAATTATACCCTTATGGGTGGCTATATTTTCATGGGGGAATACAAAGAGAAAGACCCGACAAGTTTGTGAGGTGGAGGGGATAAAACGATGTAAGGTTATTGGATAGTGGTTGAAATTTTAGATCCCCCCAAAGATTACCCGCCCACCACAACAAAAAAAAGATGTAAGATCAGGGTAAGATCAGGGAGGTAATATGAGAGGGGTAAAAAGGCATAAGATTAAGAGGTTAATGGGGTAATGGAGGATGGAGGGTTAAAGGGTTGGTTTTTAGATTTTACCCTACCCCAAAAAATTAGCCCCCCCCCCCCACAAAAAAAACCCCTTCAAAAATGCAAGATTTGGGTGGTAACTTTAGGGGGCTAAAATTATGAAAGATAAAGATGGTAATGGAGCGTAGATTCAATTAGATGGGTAGTCAAGAATTGGTCAACTTTGATGGCGAGACGCTAAGGAGAACCGGCTGGGTTAAAGAGGTTGCGGCTTCAAAAATGAGTATTCGAGGGTGGGTGACTAAAACAATGCAGAATTAGGGCTTTTGGAGGGAATTGGGTCGGCGGATAGTTACCGCCCTTCTTCTGCATCATTTAACCCCCTAACACGCTAATAACCAGCCCCCCCCCCATTAAACACCACTCCTGCATCGATCGAATTACCCCAATTACTCCGCAAAATGATGTAATTGTTTTGAGGGAAATTGGCTAAGACTTACCCCGATTAACCCCTAATCTTACATCTTTTTGGGATATAAATTCGACACCCAAAGCTATAATTGCAAAATGCGATATGCGAAATAAATTTTTACTTTTCCCAGGTCTAGATACAGACTTATGAAAAGACAATGCTCGACGAAAATGTACTATGAAAAAACAATACTCGACTCATTTGAGCAATGAAAAGATTTGTAGACTTTAACACAATCAGGACTTTACCTCTACTCAGATTTTTTACAAAAGAATTTAGCTGGACCCATTATCTTACACGAGACTTTGGCTCTATACAAATTTGGGCTGGACTTAAGCTCGACACAATGATTGGTAGCAAAGTCGAGATAAAGTCTTTTCATGGGTCAGTCATTATTCTTTTCATAAGTCTGCATTCTGCCCTTAACATGTTACGTGCCTAAGTGCTCATAACGTAGTCAGCATATATGCTCCATCACTTTTTACGATTCAAAAGAACCACAAATCTCTCCAAAACCTGCATTATTTTTTCGCAGATAGCTCATAATTTTCAAAGAGATTGTGATGGCTGATGGGACTAGGACCGATACACTTAAGCTAGCTGGTTTCATTGAGTAAAATAAGGTGGTAATATACTTAAGCCGCAATAAATCTTAAGATTTGACAAATTTTTTAAGGCTTATGAAAGTTTTACAACTGATTATTAAGTTGCACTGTTCGGGTGCAAAGCTATTTAGTCTTGCTCTGGTTCTGCTTCTATATGTACAGAAGCAGGAAAAAATTAAAAGTTTTGAATTTTGCAAAAAGAAAACAGATTTATTAAAAGACTAATGGTGGACCCATGAAAAGACCTTTGCTGGACTTTCTTCGTTATGAAAAGACTTAAGCTCGACTCATGAAAAGATATTAGCTCAACTTTAATCAGGAAGCTCAACTAATTGGTTAATCGGTGTACTGTGTATTTTCTTCTTTCGCCTCATTCTCCGCTTATATTGCATAATTGATCGGCGTTGACACCTCGAACCGGACAGAACTCAACTCTTTTTTTTGGCATTTTTTTGGTACAGACTTGCACTGGAACTGTTTTATGGGCAATAATAAAGCATAAACTTTGAAAGTGTTTACCCTCAGAAACGTCCCTGTAAATACTGAGTTCCAGAATATTCTAATCGCGAATGGACCCGATATCAAACAAGGTTCTGCAAGTTCGGGGCAGAGGAGATCCGTGTTGAAGATAGAGAATGCGAGGGATCGAACAAGCAAATGATCGACCACATTGTGTTGTCAGAGGAAAAGAAGACTTGGGAGGATGCAAGAAAGTACTGCAGTGATAATGGTGAACAACTGTGGGGGGGTATAAATGGCACAGAAGAACAGCTGCATGTGGGTATATGATCATTTTTAAAAATAAAAAGAGAGACTAAGCAAACCCCAGTCGATTTCGAATGGCTATCTTGCAAGATTCTGGCAGATTCTGCCGGAATCTTGCAAGATTATGCATAATCTTGCAAGATTTCTGCCAGAATCTTGCAAGATAACCATTCATTCTGCCAGAAACTTGCAAGATAACCATTTTTCTTCCAGAATCTTACAAGATAATCA
The DNA here is from genome assembly GCF_964194025.1 of Convolutriloba macropyga. NCBI lineage: Eukaryota > Metazoa > Xenacoelomorpha > Acoela > Convolutidae > Convolutriloba > Convolutriloba macropyga. Next base: position 2,265,258 of record NC_134476.1, read on the forward strand.
TTTCTCTGTCAGAATCCTCTAATATATCCACTTTTTTTGCACAAGATCCTACAAGATGAATTGATTAATGCGAGTAATTCTGACAGCAAGAGATTTGCGCGACAGCTCTTTTAAAGTCTTTCGAAGCTCAAAAAAACGGCAAGCCGTGAATAATCACATTTTTTGGCCATTGGCAAGAAAACTTAAGCGCAAGGAGCTGAATTAAATGAAAGGAAGTTGGTTAAGATGCAAAGAATAATATCACATAATTTTTTCATCAGAAAAGATAATCTAGACGTGTAGTTTTGTAAATCTTGATAAAGTTGAAAAAAAAATCGGTTTTTAATAGTAATTTATTTTGTGTTAACAGTTCTCAGAGGCAGATTTTAATTCATTTTCTTCAGATAATTCATATTTCCAGATTCAAAATCTATTTAAATTTATTATTTTTCTTAAAAAACACGCAACTGATTCTTAAGTAAATTTCTGGTCAAAATGAAATGTGCTGCATGAATGGGAGCCAATAAGAGGACAGCTCGACCGGAACGAACTTGCAAGAATCTTGAAAGATATCCATTCTTCTGGCAGATCTTGCAAGATAACCATTTTTCTGGCAGATCTTGCAAGATAACCATTTTTCTGCCAGATCTTGCAAGATAGACAGTTTTTGCAAGATTCTGGCAGAATCTTGCAAGATAACCATCTGGTCTCGACTGGGGAAGAGTCTGCCCAGCGTGCTTTCAGAAATTACCATCTGAACTAATCCCGTTTTATAAGTAACTAACATGATTGAGTTCACTTTAATTATCCAGCTGAGTCAAAGTTTTTTTTAAAGTTGATGGATTTTGTTCACATACAGTTGATTCGTCTTAAACAGCGATTGCTTTCGTTAAACTTTTTTTGGAAAAAATTGTCTAAAACGCTTGTAAGATTTTGTCATTAATTTTTTCGGGTTCAGTTTAATGATGTCTTCATTGATATAGCACATGATTTTTGGAATCTATTCTGTTTCGCCCGGAGGCCGAAACAGAATAGATCCGATTTTTGTTTGCCAGCGAAGTAGAACGGTACCAGAAATTGTTTATGCTATTTAAAAATTTTCTATCGGAACAAGAAGGAGGTTTGTATTGACTTGTCGTGTCGATGTCTCCCTGACATAAAACAATGCTGTCCTTTGGCTCCAAGATTGTAATCTTAACTTCTGTTTTTAATCACTGCCGAGAATATAACGTCGTTTAGATCGTTGCATTGTGGTAAAGGTCGCAGTTGTACTTGCGTCAATCTATCTTTGTAATTCGACTTCATAAAATCCAATACATAGCTATGCGTTGAAGGTTTTTGACGAGTTTTTTTCGCTCTGTTTATAGCAAAACTCACACTCAATGGCAAATTTTCAAGAGAGACTAAATCACTACCATAAAAACTTCTGGAATGCATGATTTTTGTGATATACAGTATCAGGTTTTGAACCCAAAAACATTGTGCGTAACTTTACGCAATGAATTTCATGAAAAAATTTGACATTTGACTCTACCATCTGTTGTCTCTTACAATAGGTTAAATTTTCTGATGTCAGCAAATGGTATCTGTTTGGTTTTCCCGATGAATAAGATGGCTTTCCAAGTTGAGGTGTCATCCGGTAAAGACCTCTGATCTGACCAAGTCCAACGCTCACGGTGTGTTCCCAGACCAAAATTACAGGGTCTGGGATGTGGTTCGAGCGCACAATAGTATGATCAGATGTCAGTTCGGTCTGGGGATGATATGATCAGAGGGCACTTCAGGACTGGAAAGGTCTGATCAGTAGCGGACTCAAGAGCACATAATTCTGATCAGAGACCATTTCGAGCGGAAATTTTTCCTTTTGATTTTTTGTTTTTTTTTACCGAGAGATGTTAGCTCTACCAAGAGGCAACAAAACGCAGCATTCTGATCACACACCCATCTAGAGTCTGATGGCTTTGATCAGAACCAAAGGGTTCCAGCTGATAGAAAATGTCGGTCCCCTTAAAAGGAAATTTTGATTAACAGTAGAACACGACGTTTTATATGGAAAGCTGTCTAAATTCTTCCATTGAGTTCGAAATATTCACTAATGGTACACTCAATAAATTTTTTCTCAGCAGTTGGGTTTTCTTTTCCATAGCAAAAACACTTTTAGAATGGTCTTTTCCTTAGATAAATATAATAATGCAAATACCATTTTTTACGAAATGAATAAATTATCACAAAATTTTTTCAAGTTGAAAACCATTCACTGATCAGACTATCACGAGCGCAATTGAATCTGATCAGAGGTGACTTCAAGCGCACAATAGTCTGATCAGAAGTACTTTTGAGCGCGCAACAGTCTGCTCAGAAGTGATTTGACCGCACAATCGTCTGGATGATGGTTTGGGTTTGGCGTGGTCCATGGTCGTACAATCGTCGCGACAGTTGTCTGATTTTTGTCTGATCACAGGTCCTTTGCGTCTGGAAAGGTCTGATCAGAGACAGTTTCGAGCGCGCTTTAGTCTGATCAGAGGATACTTTGGTCTGGGATGGTCTGATCAGAATTTACTTTCGTCTGGCACGTTCTGCTCCGAGGTCACTTCCGGATGGCACCCCAACCTGGGTTCGAAGATCCCATTTATTCGAAATTGAAAGTTGAATGGTCAGGACCATTATCTCAAGCTGTCAAATATAGTCAAAAATATTTCTAAGTGTTTGGTTGAAGTTTGGTCGCTGATTGATTGTGATCTTGTTTTTTCTTGTTTCTTATAAATTTTTCGTGTAGTTGTGAGATCCTACTTGATTTAGCGCAATGGCAGAAAAATAAAAATCGTGAGTTCTTAACTTTTAAATCACTTCGTAAAAAGCAAATCTTAGTCAGTAAAGCTCTTGCCAGGTTAAAAAATGCTTCCATAGTGATGACCTCTTAAATGTTATTTCAACCAGCTATCTTCATTCAATAGATGATGCTGGAATGGTTTGGAGGCAATGCCTACTGGTTGGGAATCAGCGACTGGAAAACAGAAGGATACTGGTTCAATCTCAGAGGCCAGAATGTCACTTCAATGCTGCTCGCATTACCGTGGGAAAACAATAAGCCCGACAATACGGAGTAAGTTTGAATTTCCTTTGATGAACCTCGGAATATTGGCCACTGGCGTCGATAGGTACAAATAAAACAACCGGTCCGTTCTCAGAGTCAAGTTTTAATCAGCGCTGATTCAGTGAAATTGCACCTTGGAGCATTGAAGCCTCTTGAGCCTCAGAACTCTGTTCATGTAATTTTGAACTTTTCACCACATTTCTCAACACTTTTCTTACATAAATTCAACACAACAAAATTTTTGGCACAATCATTACAGTGCAGAGGTATACCCCAAAATTTCCGCCTTAGTAAAATTGGCTCGAAAATTAGTTACATAAAATGAACGAAATTAGATGACATCCTTTGTATATTACTTTTCGCAAAAGGGGTTCCGCCAATTTTGCGAAATAAAAGAACATTCGGTGCGAAAAGTAGGTAACAAATCTTGTAGTACGTTTCCGCTCAATTTTGGTATCTATTAATCGCGAGCATTTTGAGCATACAATAAGCACTTTTATAAAGATTTAATTGAAGCTTTCAAAGCTTTAAAGTGCTTTAAATACATGCAACCACAAAAAAGGATTTTTTTTCCGAAAAATCCCTTGCACATCAAAGGCTTTGAATACCAATGTGGGACTGGCCAATTTTAATAAGTAGTAATAAATAGTACTAATAAGTAATAATAAGTAGAATAAAGTAGTAATAAAGTACTACTAGTAGTATTAAGTAAAGCTTAATTAAATAAGTAGTAATTAAGTTAGGCTTAATTGCGGATTATATGCGAAATCGAGCTACATTGTGTGCGAAAAATTGATACGTAAATTGAGCGGATGCGTGATACAACTCACGCGAAAAATAGGTTATCAAGTTTGTACTTGTATTCCGCGGCTAAAATTAGGACACTTTTGCGAACACGGGATACGATATTCCCCTCCACTTTGCCGGTTTCTGCTAAAGTAGCTATTTTCCGCAATATTGTACCACTTTCAATGTATTAACATAGTAAAAACGAACACGAGATACACACATCGGGCATATATGCCCGTGACGATTTGGGTATACCTCTGCACTGTAATGAATCTTTACGTGTTATTTACACAACTGCAGCTCCTCAGAAAAAGAGAGCAGTTCAGCGCTTTCAGCACATTGCTACTTAAAGATTTGCGTGAAAATCTAGTGATCACTATTGCTCATAGCGTACGTAATCAGCATGTACGCTCTAACACCTTTTGCAATTCTGAAGAGCAAATTTAACAAACTGTTTAGTTAAGTAAAACAACTTGTAAGAATTGAAAAATGGCGATGAAGTTTTGTTTTCTTGTCTGTTTTTGGTTGATCAAATAAGTAGTAACTCATTCAATATATACAACTTAAAGGTCAAAGAAAAACTAAGTAAGCCTTAAGTGCCTAGGGCAGTGTCACTACCTTGATTCCTCATAAAAACGAAGTTTGATGAACATCTAGCATTAAAAAAGAACAATACTAAAAGAACAAAAACTTAAAGACATAAAAACTGAAAAAGTGGGGGTTAGATTTTGGTTTTAAAAAGCCCTTGAGTTCCATACCGAATTCAGAAGTCGCACAAAAAATTTCTCGAGCTACTAAAATTTTTTCTTTGGGCGCAACGTCAAAACACTGTAGCCAAAACACGTAAACCTAAGGTGCGACAATTAAGTTTAGGATTTTTATCTCTTCCGACTAGTTCACGTATAGCCTCTGGAGTCAAATATGACTTCCAGAAAGGACTATTTGAAAGACTTTATTATTTAAATAAATAAAGACTGAAAATACTCTTCCCTGATTGGATAAAAAGGGAATAATATCTTTTCCTTTCTTTCCTTTAGATGTTTACCCATTTACCCCTCTTCTCAGAAGAGAAAGTTATTTAGTCAGTACCAGTTCTACACCTGATATAATAATAAAGTATATTTCTCTCTCTCTCTCTCTCTCTCTCTCTACTCCGCTCTTGTTTAGTATTGAGATATATGTTAGACTTTAGCATTGGGGCCCGTGCACTGTCTACTGAAGCTCAGATAGAAGAGTAACAGACTAGAGATATAGAACTTTAGTTAGTCAGGTAAGCCTTAGGAGTACACCTTATTCTTGAGACAACCATAAGACAGTTCTAGAAGTATCTTAATAAAGGTAAGCTCAGAACACGTCTTATCTGGTGCGACCAGTGCTGAACTAAATTGGGTAAACAAACAGAAAAAACGTCGAAAAAATAACAAAAGTATTGTTGGTAAACATAACACATATAAAGAACATTAAAATGGCTTACAACTACAATGAACAAACAAATACTAGCAATTTCTTAATACCATTTACAATTGCTAACGATTGTCCACAAGAAAATCGTGAAATCATATACAGAATAATAATAAACTTGAAAACAACTTCTTTGAAGAAACAAAACATATACAACAGATTAACATACATAGAAACCATCTAGTACATTATTTACCAGTAATACTACTGGATAGAGATCAATATAACAAACATTGCACATTCACACTAACAGATGAAAAAGGAAATAAAAAGATATTTTTTAATTTTCAAAATGAAACATCACTATCGGATATATTTAAAATATTCTTGAAAAGACATGAGGAATCACAAGATAAAACAAAATTGACAGCTGTAACATCCACTACGTACGAAACACTAAAGAATACAGCCAGATACCTGAACGAACATCGTCAACAAATACAGTCAGTGAATGATAAATTAAGATCCGACATAAAAAATTATAACATTTGGCTAACAAAGATAATTGAATTAAAAACAGATTTGAGAACAACAACATTAGATATAATAAAAATAGTATCTGAATTTACATTCCTATTTTGGTTAGATAACTTCGAACACACTAATGAAAAACGAATCCAATTCGGAGAAACATTTCCGGAAGAAATTAGTCATTTATGTGACGAGCTCCAGATCATTTGGAATAGTGAACACTATTCCGAACATTTCGAAAGCACATTAAAAATATGCTCCGATAGCATAAACTTCATCGAAGGATTACAAAGTCATGTAAAAATCACAGGTCAAAGTCAAACATGATCTTCTTCATTTAACTTATCAAGAAGCCTAACATCGACATCATCACCTAAAGACATTCAAACAAATAATAGCTTACAAACAAAACAAAAATCAACACTAAAACCTGATAAACAATTAACATCGAATTTATTTGGAAATCAACAAAATATAGACGAAGACATAGATATCTCAGATTCCGAAGAAAGAGAGATACGATTTGAAAATCAATTACCACCATCAGTGAACCAAAACGCTCGAAGGAAATATCCAATGAGAGATAATAGAAACAATACCTATATTAGATCTCTAAATGATAACCAAGAGTATCAGGAACAATATTGGAGACAACAAACAAATAATTACATAGAACTAAAAAATGAAATAACGGCTACAGTAACAAATCACACAAATAAACTAATAGATGATTTGGAAATGAAATATCAACAGATGAATAAAAGAATGGAAAAAAGACAAGAAGAAGCACTAGAAATGGTATTCAACAGACTAGATAAAACTCTGGATAACATAAATAGACAGACAAACCTCAGAACAGAAAATGAACAATCATTCACTAACAGGAATATAGACAATATTCCGAACGAAAACATACAAAATAATAATAGACAATACAATCGACAACAAGAAAATCGGAATAGAAGAACCAATTCTCTCACAGCAGAAGAAAGAGAAACAACCGTAGTAGAACCTCCTCTACCCTTTTATAAACAATTGACATCAATGAGTATAAACGAAGAACCTCAAATAGAACAAAGCATCAGCAGTGGTTCAGTACCCACAACAATAAGACCTTTCGATGGTACAGACCCAGCATATACTGTTGAAGAATACTTAAACAGTATAGTTGCAGCTATGATATTTAGCAGTGGAATAGAACCAGTAAACAAACCTGGACATCATCAATGGAAAGTAAAAAGAGCAGCTTTAATACTACATACCCGACAAGGACCTGCACAAAAATGGTATTCAACACTTCCAAGTGAAACAAAATTAGATTGGGAAACATTTTGCAAAGAATTTTCCGATATGTTTGATTCTGAAAAGTCAAAACAACAAGCAAAAATAATATTACAACAACTAAAAAAGCATACAAACGAATCACTAAGATCATTAGCATTGAGAATAGAAACTCTCATAAAAACTGCTTATTCATTGTACACAGAAGATTACAGAAATAGCGTAATGAACCAAACATTTATTAGATGTTTAGATAACGAACTAAAAACAGCAGCATTAAAAAAGCATGCGAATCATAAACAAACGCCAAGAGAACCGGAAATGCCATTCAAAGCATTGGTAGAAAAAATAGACCAGATGGATCTAACAAGAACTATAACAAATAATCACAAACGACTATATGAAGTTAATCAGAGTACAAGTAATATCAATGATGTTCTAAAACAAATGAATATAGCCTGTAACAATATCAACGAACTTAACCAAAACGATCTAGAACAATTTGAAGGAACAATATGTAACGTCCTTAACGGAATTAATAATACATATGACAAAAAGAATTTTAAAGGTAGACCAAAATTTGCATTGTTTTGCAGCTCACACGGACATACCAAAGGTAGATGCTTCAAAAGACCACGTCGAGAAAGCATAGCACGACCAAAAGAAAGATCATTCTATGGTCATATGAGAAATAATCAAAATTTACCAAACAGAAAGATTGATTCAAATAACATTAACGGAAGACAATTACCGCCAACGTCACCGATATATAACAATTCACGAAGTCGAACCCCATACAGATCACAATCAAGAAACAATTATAATAACAACGTAAACCCTAGAGATGATAGGAATTATCAAGGATATCGGAAATCAAATAATTACAATAACAGAAGTACAAGTTATAATAGAAACAATTACAGTAGAAGCAGAGGAAACAGTTACAATAGAAATAACAATCATAACAGATATAATAGTAGATCAAGTTCAAGATATACGGACAGAAATAACTCAAGACAACAACCACCATATAACAGAAATAATTACAATAACAATAACAGACAAAGATATAATAGCAGAGATTCAAACAGAAACGATAGATATAGACAACGTTCAAGTAGTAACAATAGAAATTACTCAAACAACAATAACAGAAATGACAGGAGAAATTCATCACAAAGAGAACAAAATCAAAGGAATTACTCTACAGAAAGACGAAATGAAGGAAATAAATATAACAATAGTAATAACAAAAACAGAATAAATAATATTAAATCAGAAAAACAAAACGATGACCCACCAGGAATTGACGAATACGAATACACATCAGAGTCATCAGACGAAGATCAAGAGATATTAGTTAAATTCTACAACGCAAACGAAGATACATGCAATACATTAACAAATACATTAGAAAGTAACCCTACATGGATATTACCGATGTATCAATGTAATAAATTTGAACAAGATTTCACTAAACAAAAACTAATTTTAGAAATTGACTTTTTACTAGATTCAGTAGCAACATTAAATCTACTCAATGAAGATACTTGGAATGAGATAAAATATAATAACCCAGAAATACAATTAGAAAAAGCAAACGAAACATTAACTGCATCGAACAACACTACAATAAAAACATACGGAACAGTCAAATTACCTCTTACACCGGATAGAATCTTGAAGAACAGAACCAGACCACAAAACAATTTTTACATTCATTTTTATGTAACCCAATCTAATCATAACATCCTAGGCACCCAGTTCTTCAAAGAATATATTGAAACGATAAATGTAAACACAAATAGACTAACCTTAAATACAAATACAATCCTAGATAACGATATTATATTCTATATGAATAGTACAAAAGGTTACCCGTATTACTCGCGATTATACCCAATATTTAACAGAGAAACAATTTATATCGAACATAACCAAAATAAAAGCATAACATTTCCAATACCTATATTTAAACAAATGAGAAAATCAAATGAAAAAACAATTCATAAATCACATTTCTATTTTGAACCGATAAACAAATATCACAATATATCTTTTACAGATATAAAAGGCTTCACAGCAGATGAATAATACTTCATAGACATTTTACTAGTTAACAAAAACAGACATAGAATAACCATAAACACAGGGTTAATTGGTTTCATGTATAGAAATATTACATCTAAAAAACAAGATAACGAAATATATCGAACAAATTTAATTGACTTATTCACAGCATTGTATCATCTAACATACGAAAGTGAACACGATATTAGTGAAATACTAAACATACAAGAAAACGAAACAATCGGACAAGTAGCAACATTTGAAAGGAAACCAAACTTTAATTGCAAATTTAATATTAACAAATATTCCGAACAAGACAAGGAATTTATACAAATGTTTGATTTTCAACATTCACACTTAACACAAGAAGAGTTCAAAAAAGTAGTAACAATCATATTACAATACAAACAAGTATATGCAACAACAAAATTTGACGTCGGAAAAACAAAAGTAAAATTGAACCTACCGATGAAAAAAGATGCAATTTTCAAAAAACAACGAATAAGCAAAGTACCGATACACCTTCGAGAAAGAATACAAAAACTATTAGATATACTAAAAAAATACGACATCCTTGCACCCGTTAACAAAGAGCAACTATCAACAGGAAACACATTCACAAATCCAGTAATAATATTACGAAAAGCCGAATCATTAAAAATCGTGCTAGACGCAAGATACTTGAACAGCATGATAGATGAATCCAAATGTAACTGGCCAATCGAACCAGTTGATGTAGCCCTAACAAGGATTTATGGAACAATATTCACAACAGCAGATCTAAATAGCGCATATAACCAAATACCACTAGACGAAGAATCAATGCGATTTACACATTTTACAATCGGAAATGAACAATACTGTTTTAAACGCTTATTCTACGGAATATCAATCGGACCAGCAGCATTTGCATCAATACTAACACATTTTCTATATCCCTTAATCAGAAAAGGAACAGTCATTACATACGTAGATGACATATTCATCCAAACAAATTCATATGAACAAATGTTCGAAACATTGATAGAATATCACAAAATACTACTTAAAGAAAACCTCAAAGCAGCACCCGACAAAACATATTTTATGTTAAAGAAAGTAAAATTCTTGGGACATATAATTGAAGATAAAAAAGTGAAACCACTTACATCACGGATTGATGGATTCCAAAAACTGGAACCACCAACGAATATGAAAGCTTTACAGCGATACCTGGGAACAATAAATTTCCTAGCGACATACGTATATGGTATGCAACCAATACTACAACCATTATATAATCTCTTACAAAAAGAGAACGACTTTAAATGGACAAAAGAACATCAAAAAATTTTTGAACAAATGAAAAGAACAATAACACATAAACTCGAATTAACGATGCCAGACACTAAAAAACCATTTTACATCATAACAGACGCATCCAACACAGGCATTGGAGCAGCATCATTACAACAGCATCCAACTGAAAAGAAGATGAGATTAATGTCAGCAAACTCTAGACTATTCACACCAATTGAAATGCGACTATCTACATTAATTAGAGAATGCTCAGTGATCATATTCGCCCTAACGGAATATGAATTCCTACTAACAGGTTCAAATCATCCAATTATTCTATTTACAGACCACAAACCAATAATCTATCTATTTACACAAAAGAATAAACCGAATCACAGAGTTTACAGATTTCAACTTATCCTAATGAAGTTTCCAAATTTACACATTATTTGGACAGAAGGGAAAAACCTAGCCTTACTCGATCTTCTTAGTAGAACAATAGATGAAGAACATTTTACTAAAACACGAGACATTACAGTAGAAATACCAGAAAACATAAAATTCTTTTTTGCAAAAACACCATTTGCAAATAACCTAGAATGCAAATACAGCATATGTAACAACACAGATGAAGACAATAAAGAAAAAACACACTATCCAGTTTTAGCTAACATACATAATAACTATTTCGAAATCAACATTGATAAGAACGAATATCACCCAATATCATACGAGAAGTATAACACAGAGACAAAAACAAATTTAATTCCGAAATACAAACCAAAAACAAAAAATTGGCAATCACCAATTGTAGAAAAAGACGACTTGATCATTGAGAAAAACCAAAAAGGACCATACACGGTTCACCATGACGACGACTATCTTAGACTAATTAACAATGTTAAACAAGAAAATAATTACGATAACGCAAAAATAACAGACGTTTTCTATGATGAAAAAACGAAAATCACGGACGACCTCATTAGAGAAACACAAATCATAGATCCAGTACTACACAAAGTCAAAATGTGGAAAAAACATAACAATAAACCACATTCAGTAACAATGGACATACGCGGAAACAAAGGACTCTTTGCATACTATAGAAAGTTTAAATCAATAGTAATTGACGAAAAAACTGGAATAATTAAAATTCTTATTAGAATTCACAAAAGCACAATCCAAAGAATATGCTTACCGTTAACAACACTACTATGTGTTTTCTACGAAAATCATTGCATAGATACAGTTGGCCATACAGGACTTGAAAAAACAAAAAGAAACATAATGGAGAAATACTATTTTCCAAATTTAACAACCTGGATAAAAATCCTAATAGCAGATTGCATACAATGCCAAACAAACAAAGTATTTGCAAACACAAAAACAAAAAGTAAAAAAGAACAATTAGCACCGACAAAGTCATATTTTAATAAAATGATAATGATAGATACAAAAGGACCCATCCACCCATCATCCGAAGGGAATAATTTTATATTTGTAATAGTAGATGCATTTTCACACTATGTAACAATTATGTGTGCACCCAAAAATAATGCACATTATGCATTTACGGCATTATTTGAACATTGGTTTATCAAATTTGGATTACCAGAAGAAATTCGTTCCGATAACGGATCAGAATACATTAACACAGAATTAATACATTTATGTAACTACTTTGAAATCAAGTTTAAACCAAGTACAATATATGCACCGTGCACTAACGGATTAGTAGAAGGGACAAACAGAATAATCGGACAATTTATCAGAACATTATTAGACAAAAAATATCACAATTGGTCAAGGAAAGCAAAATTCTTTCCATACGCATACAATACTCAATACCAAACACGATTAGGTATGTCAGCATATGAAGTCGTTTTCAACCAAAAGCCAAGAAAACCAACAAAAATAAAACTTGGAACAACAACAGATGAAATGGGAAATTGCAACCCAACGGAAAAAAGTGCATGCAACACACAACCAGCACATACTCATTTGGAAAAACAATTCAACCATCCAAAAATAGCAAAGTTACAAAAAGGAACATTTGCTAAATGGTTCCTAGATAAAGAAAAACACTATAATGATACACATCGTACAATTACAAAAATACTTCAAAACAGCAAAAAGTTAACAGACGAGATGAATCTACGATTTCGTACAGCAAAACCACTTGAGAAAAATACTTTTGTATTAGTGACAAATCATCAACAAATTGACGGCATATCTAAAAAACTACTACCACTAAAAACAGGACCATATCTTACACAAAGAGAACGACTTTAAATGGACAAAAGAACATCAAACAATTTTTGAACAAATGAAAAGAACAATAACACATAAACTCGAATTAACGATGCCAGACACTAAAAAACCATTTTACATCATAACAGACGCATCCAACACAGGCATTGGAGCAGCATTATTACAACAGCATCCAACTGAAAAGAAGATGAGATTAATGTCAGCAAACTCTAGACTATTCACACCAATTGAAATGCGACTAGCTACATTAATTAGAGAATGCTCAGTGATCATATTCACCCTAACGGAATATGAATTCCTACTAACAGGTTCAAATCATCCAATTATTCTGTTTACAGACCACAAACCAATAATCTATCTATTTACACAAAAGAATAAACCGAATCACAGAGTTTACAGATTTCAACTTATACTAATGAAATTTCCAAATTTACACATTATTTGGACAGAAGGGAAAAACCTAGCCTTACTCGATCTTCTTAGTAGAACAATAGATGAAGAACATTTTACTAAAACACGAGACATTACAGTAGAAATACCAGAAAACATAAAATTCTTTTTTGCAAAAACACCATTTGCAAATAACCTAGAATGCAAATACAGCATATGTAACAACACAGATGAAGACAATAAAGAAAAAACACACTATCCAGTTTTAGCTAAGATACATAATAACTATTTCGAAATCAACATTGATAAGAACGAATATCACCCAATATCATACGAGAAGTATAACACAGAGACAAAAACAAATTTAATTCCGAAATACAAACCAAAAACAAAAAATTGGCAATCACCAATTGTAGAAAAAGACGACTTGATCATTGAGAAAAACCAAAAAGGACCATACACGGTTCACCATGACGACGACTATCTTAGACTAATTAACAATGTTAAACAAGAAAATAATTACGATAACGCAAAAATAACAGACGTTTTCTATGATGAAAAAACGAAAATCACGGAAGACCTCATTAGAGAAACACAAATCATAGATCCAGTACTACACAAAGTCAAAATGTGGAAAAAACATAACAATAAACCACATTCTGTAACAATGGACATACGCGGAAACAAAGGACTCTTTGCATACTATAGAAAGTTTAAATCAATAGTAATTGACGAAAAAACTGGAATAATTAAAATTCTTATTAGAATTCACAAAAGCACAATCCAAAGAATATGCTTACCGTTAACATTACTAATATGTGTTTTCTACGAAAATCATTGCATAGATACAGTTGGCCATACAGGACTTGAAAAAACAAAAAGAAACATAATGGAGAAATACTATTTTCCAAATTTAACAACCTGAATAAAAATCCTAATAGCAGATTGCATACAATGCCAAACGAACAAAGTATTTGCAAACACAAAAACAAAAAGTAAAAAAGAACAATTAGCACCGACAAAATCATATTTTAATGAAATGATAATGATAGATACAAAAGGACCCATCCACCCATCATCCGAAGGGAATAATTTTATATTTGTAATAGTAGATGCATTTTCACACTATGTAACAATTATGTGTGCACCCAAAAATAATGCACATTATGCATTTACAGCATTATTTGAACATTGGTTTATCAAATTTGGATTACCAGAAGAAATTCGTTCCGATAACGGATCAGAATACATTAACACAGAATTAATACATTTATGTAACTACTTTGAAATCAAGTTTAAACCAAGTACAATATATGCACCGTGCACTAACGGATTAGTAGAAGGGACAAACAGAATAATCGGACAATTTATCAGAACATTATTAGACGAGAAAAATCACAATTGGTCAAGGAAAGCAAAGTTCTTTCCATACGCATACAATACTCAATACCAAACACGATTAGGTATGTCACCATATGAAGTCGTTTTCAACCAAAAGCCCAGAAAACCCACAAAAATAAAACTTGGAACAACAACAGATGAAATGGGAAATTGCAACCCAACGGAAAAAAGTGCATGCAACACACAACCAGCACATACTCATTTGGAAAAACAATTCAACCATCCAAAAATAGCAAAGTTACAATAAGGAACATTTGCTAAATGGTTCCTAGATAAAGAAAAACACTATAATGATACACATCGTACAATTACAAAAATACTTCAAAACAGCAAAAAGTTAACAGACGAGATGAATCTACGATTTCGTACAGCAAAACCACTTGAGAAAAATACTTTTGTATTAGTGACAAATCATCAACAAATTGACGGCATATCTAAAAAATTACTACCACTAAAAACAGGACCATATCTTATCATAGATAAACCTACAGAAACAACATACATATTGAAAAATAACAATAAAGAATATATAACAATACACAGAAATCATATAGTACCGTATTATCCGAAAGAAAAACATTAAACTAGAATTACAAAACTATTTACTAACGAACGAAATTCCAATATTAAAACAACCTACTATGCAAACATCACACAAGAAACATATAGCACAAGATGATATTCAACAGACTCATAGTTACAATATTCGTAAGAAGAAAATACTATTAACACACTAACGAAAAGAACAATAATACATAATAATAATAATAATAATAATAATAATAATAATAATAATAATAATAATAATCAATTTAACACTAAAAACTAATAACCCGTGCTAAATAAATAACCCATATTAAAACAACGCTATTCAGTGTATTTGTAACAACCAACATTGACGAATTCACACATACGTACCGAAAAAATAACTCACTATGGATCGAAGTCTCACCTTTTATAATCTCACTCTAATACTATCATCACTAACACATATCATATTACACATATACTCGAAAATTTCTAAAATTATAAAATATTCATTTCATTTGACCACCTATACCAAAAGTCATTGCATGACAAATCCGTGCATACAGCTATCATTAGTAAAATTACTACTGACCCCGTAACCGTTTAATGCTCTAATACTACCTAATATAGTCGATTTTCGAAAATCATCCTCATAGAGTATTCGAAATATCACCTATGAACAATCCGAAAAATCTGTCACATTGCAACAATAAATCTATCTCTATGTACCTCCCTATGTATATTCCCATGTACATTCACTATTTTTACGGGCACACATACCTAACCCGAACCTTGTGTGCAAAACCCCAGGAACAGTAAAAACATAAAACAAAGTGATATTTATATTAAAACAAGAACAGAATATAAACAACAAACATGATTAAAACATAAAAAGAATGAAACTACTACAAGGTGTTATCATTTACCTAACCACTAACCAATTATACCTTTTCCAAAACATTGGATCATACCCGGAGATATAACAACCCATTTTATGAATTAGTTATGAAGTAACAACTCGGATATTAACATTTCACGAATATCTTTAAGAAATAACTAGCACCATATAGCTTAACACCTTATAGTGAGAAATTGATAAAAGCAACAGAATATAAAAACAAAAAGGGATTTAACAGTCATGCAGACTGAAAGTTTAAATAACCGCTGTAAACATTACTGACCAAAATATCTTCTCGTCTCCGACTAACATCCATATACAACCTTCATTCGAACTCTCCATCAGACATAGTAATTGACAACAGCGTCCAATTGATAACAGCATCCATTGCCATTGGCAAAATAAATAACAAATGTTCAAATAACAAAGAATCAAGTAACAAATACAACATCTCCATAGAAGATATTCTAACACAAATAGGTTTTGATAGTAGCCCTTGAAACCTCAACTATGATTGTCACAAAGGATAATTTTTCATATAAACAAAATTCAAAAACAAAAAATTCAAAACACAAAAGGTATATTTTATTTGATGTTCCCCATCTTAGAACTGGAATAGACGTTTAGAGATAATTGATATTAACAGTAAACAATAAACAAACAACAAATATTGAAATAACAAGTAATCAAAGAACAAATAGGCAAATCCTTTCTTGGATAGGCTATCCAGAGGATCGAGGATCTATCCACCTCATGGAATGGAATAGATATTTTGAAGAAGTCGACATTCACGAACATTAATAAATATAAAAACGGAGAGTTTAGAAATAACAAACAACAACGATAGGAAAAGAGTAAAAAATAACAACAAATAATTAATAACAGGATAAACAGTAAAAACTAGTAACAAAAACGGAAGCTAAAAACAACGAGTACGAGCTAATAAAAACAAACACATCTAAAAATAGAGTAACGTATCGAATAGACGAATATGTTCACCTGATCAAAAGAATAACTTCTGTTCAGAGTGTAATGAGAATAACAGAATGTAGTGTAATAACAATCCCCGTAATAACACGCAGTAACAGCCCATCCACGCAGTAACGCAGTAACAGCACACGCAGTAACAGCCCATCCAGTAACTTTATCCAGTAATCTCCAACATCAGAATCTAAAATACACATTTACTGTCATACAAGTTATCTTCGAATACATATATCCACATAGATGGATAATACACCCATTCACAATCTTAACATACACGTCCTACATCCACAATTATACATTCGGCTATCAGACATTTGGCCAAATAGAATTTGAACTTACACATAAACATTCGGCTAAATAAACCTTCGATACTATGAACGGTCAATCCCCAGTGCACCTTTTTGCACAGAACAGAACAATATACGTCATACCAATTACGGACGTCAAACATCTCATTAGTAAAAATACGGACGTTATTGAAAAGCGGACGTTATCATCTAACGTCATACAACTAACGTCAGACAACTAACGTCATACACATCATTAGTCCACCTAATTAGAGATAACTGAAACTGTAACTCATTAGTGATAATCACTAAAACCCAACAAAGACATCATAAATAAAAGACATCATTAACGGGAGAAAACTCACAAATTGACAACATCCATAAGAAGATGACAGGGATGTTAAACAATTCACTGAGACACACTGTCTCTTTGCAAACGCAATTAGTAACAAAAAGTAAAATCTCAGACCAATTAACATTTACCAACACCATAAACAGATGGTGATTAACAAGACTGATCTTACCAAGATCATTAGTAGTTGAAAGAACATTTCAATTACGTAAATGCTTCTCAAACAAAGCATTTTGTACCATTAGTACCAACTACCAATTCACATTGCAAAGTTGCAAGACTGCAGAAGACTGCAACAACGTATCCAATTACCACTAGTACCTTTTCAGTAATTAGACATTTTTGCACCAAACCCCTTGGTACATACTGACGCCACGAACCATACCAATGATCAAAGAAACTACTTCAAAACAAAAGGCAACGACAAAGTCGGCACCAACATCAGACTAATTACCATAACATACCATGATGGAAACACGCCAGCTACCATCAAATATAATAAACTTCATACCAATACACCAATTACAAAGAATAAACAACATCTTGAGAACAAAAGATCTGGAAAATTTCAGAAGTGAATCCAATTCAAGAAATAGGAAGCTAACATTCTAATTAGACCAAGTAATTATTAAAATTGACAACTTAACAACCCAAATATAAAAAACGGAAGATACATAAATGTCAGAAACATTGTAGAGAACCAGAAACGAGAAAGTAAAAATCACAATTCTGATTTTGCCTCGTACAATCCCCAACAACAAAACTGACTTGAAAAATTTGAAAAAATTGTGAAAAATTTCAGCTAAGCTGAAAAACAGAAATTGTATACTCAAAATTCAAAATTCAAAGTTTTTCTATCTCAACAGAATTCCATTCTTGCCTCTATAATATCACATTAGAAAGAAAAGATAAAACTATTTTTCAATTTCATTTTCCAGTATTCAAGTTTCAGAATACAAGTTTATCAACAACACTCAATTGCACGACAACACAACTTAACAGGTAAACTGAATTACTTTAATTTCATTTCAGAACGGTTAATTCACCACTATTTATATCACTGTGATGAAAAACCACCAATGTTAGCAGCATCAGAGTTTATGCACTCTTTAAACAGAAACCAGCTTTGTATAAAAATAAAAGTACAAAGAGATAATTTTGCTCAACTTAAATTTCCTTTAAATAGTCATATACATTTTGATAACGACAGTATCACAACGACTGATTGTAAAATTTCAACTAAAGATTGTTTATTCATAATTGAGGGAACAACAGAAACCAGACAAGAAGTAAAACTCTTTTGGGGAGAAAAACATTTTGAATTATTGAAAGACATAACACCCTGTAACGAAACTATTACAGAATTCCAAACACTAGAACAACAAATACACACGAATACATGTGTTGATATCAACAAACTAAACACAGTTTTCATAGTAGTCTGTAGAAAAGACGCTATTGAACTGGTAGACGATAAACTGAAAGCCTAACAAATAATATGATACCAATTATTGTTATTGTAGTCTACCAGTGAATTTAAATTTCATACAATTAGTGTGACACCGTTAAGTGTCAGTTACACAAGAAAATAACTGTCATTTTCCAGTGCAGCCTTAAAAATCTTTTCCAGATACCAACACTCGTTTATAAGTTTCAACAATTGATTTCTCAGAAACATTAGTTACACTCTTTTTAATATTAAATAAAATAATATTATTTCTTACTATATTCTTAGTATCTTGCATAGTAGTAATATCCACGAATCTAGCGATTGTAACAATACATGAAGTAATTAGAAATCGCAGAGTAGTATATGCAAGCCAACCAGTACAATAATTCAATGCACGAAATACATTCTGATATATACCATATATGTAAAACAAACATAGATATTGTAGAGCTGGAAATATTTAAATTTATTAAAATTGCGATAGTTATATATTTCCTAGTACGCATGTGCTTAAGTTTAATAGAAACCTTTGTAAATCCATAAAAATTGATACAAACCCAGACATAGAAGAATCTATATATCAAACATTACATTCACAAAACTTCTATCTACAAATTGGATTTCCTGCAGAATCACCATTTTACGGAAACGTTGTAATATACCAGTTAAACTTAAGAATACAACATAACGAAATTTGGATATCGAATATAGGAGCACAAACACACCAACCACAACAAGAACTAATACCAGTACTGATATTAACACCACCATATATGCAAGTCCCACCACACGGACCTGGTTCCGGAGCTTAAATAATTAAAAACCAGCAAAAATTGCGTCATCAAATAATAATAGTAACCGTAACAATACTCAAGAACAACCACATCATAACGAAGTAACTAACAAATATACCAACATCGCCTGAAATAGACGATACAGACCCTAGAAACGAAAACCCGTATACAGTACGGCGTGAGAGAACAGAAACTAGACACCTATTAAGAGGCAGACGTAGAGCATCACTCTCATTTCCCACACAAGACTCCACATTAGCCTCATACAATTCTACTGATATAGAATCCAATATAATAAGACCTATAGAAGCCGGACAATCAGAACCACCAAGTCGAACCGGAACACCAACCGGAACACCAACCCGAACACCAACACTCCATAATTTTAATATCAGTTCACCGAGCGATCATTCAAGCATTCATACTATCCCAACACCTACATCATCAGAATTAAGAGTAAATCCATTCCTACCACCCACGTTTCAACAAAGGCAAGACTTCAATTTCGTACAAGACAATTTTCGTGTACAACCAATACACTCACCGCATAGTTCAATTTGGTCAGCAACTTCACCACAAAATACGATAAGTACGAACACTACACCAAATAGATCACCACAATCTTCATCCTCTAACACATCAATCAGCGCACCACGAGTAGAAATAACAAATTCTTTACAACCACCACGAAATACAATATTTTCACCAGCATCATTTATACCAGAATTAAGATTAGCATCAAGTCACCCAGGTAGAACTCGAGCAACACCAGTACTAAACCCAAATCCCCCTACTTTAAGTAGAACTAATGATCATACATATCTTTATTCATTAGATCATAAAACCTGGAATCCTCCTCCACCACTATACGGACCAACTAATCTTGGAGACACCCTCACAAATTGGTCAAGAAATAGACTTACAAATACCCTAAATCTAACACATCGCCAACGAAATTCGGCACTTGAAGTTCTAGCAACACCATCTCTAGAACTAAAATTTAATACAACGATTAAATACGATACGATATTCAATCATCCATTTCATGCAACAACACCCTCCATAGTAACAACAACGACACCAGCACCGTTTATTTGTATTGATTTTGTCTATAAGTTTGATAGATATACTAAACAAACTTTAGGTTTTGCAACATTTTACAATCCTCATACAGGATTATCGTATACATGCCGTTTCAATTAAATTCCATAATACTAATATTAATAATAATAATAATATTTACTTATATGAAAATAGACACACAAATACAATCACAGTATAGAATACAAAACAAGCTAAAAGAACATATTAAAGACCGCATCAACGAAAGAATGGAGAAACAAATCAAAAACATCAAAAATAAAAACAAAATAAAAATACATACATCAAATACAATAGAACGAGAAAACTTCAACAAACTTATGAAACATGTATCTAATAATCAAACAGAACTAACAGCAGACCCAAACTCAATCCAAGACATTTATAACGTCACAGAATTAGAAAAATTTAGAAACAGTTCAGACTATGAAGAAATGTGGAATATAGCTATTGATAAATGGACAAGAAACTGGAATTTCTATAGAGAACACCTCACAAACAGTATTCTAGAAAAATTCCAATTAAACAATAAAAGACAAAAACGTCAAACAAAGGAAGACTACATAGAATTAACAGGACAAAACATAAACGGCTCAGCAATCGGACCTCAAGATATTTTTATTGAACATTACGATTGTGACGCAGAAGAAACCACGAATGTAAAGTACTACGAACTAAACAAAATAAGTACATGCAAATTTAAACCACTCGATTTAGATATGACAAAAACAGAAGTTCAACTGTTATCAAAAGCACAAGCAGTAGAGATTAAAGCATACGCGGTTGCAGGAACGATTAAAGAACGAGTAGAATGGTGTTCACAACTTACCAACTACATTAGAGCAAACCGACCTAGCTATTACGTATCAGACGCACAAAGAACAAAAATATTAGACCCGGACGAAGTTCGTAACGAACTCGCCAGACTTAACTTACTGAAAAACACAGAATATAAACCCACAAGATACAACATATCATTCAATTACATAGCTAATCCACCATTACAAAAGAGAATTGAAGACCTCCAAGGCAGAATACAATTTCATTTAGATACTCCTATGGTACCACCATATGGCAGGATAGTGTATGATTACACAAACCAAACATGGATACCCTCCGCAATTAAAAAAGCACAATCAAACTGTTTAACCGGAGTAAGAAAACAAAATAGAATAGACATACTAGATTGGACATTAGAAAT
This sequence comes from Convolutriloba macropyga, assembly GCF_964194025.1. Taxonomy (NCBI): domain Eukaryota; kingdom Metazoa; phylum Xenacoelomorpha; order Acoela; family Convolutidae; genus Convolutriloba; species Convolutriloba macropyga. The sequence goes on from NC_134476.1 coordinate 2,287,341, forward strand.
CAGAGAAGTATCACTCTTACTAAATCTTGATACGGAAGAAATCTCATATATGGGAACAAAACTACCACGTGACCTCCACAAAGGAGAATGTCAACCAACTCCTTTTACAAAAGCAACAATAGTTTGGGAACCCCAAACACATTGTCAATTATTTGAACTAATTAGATTTGACGCATTCATGGTAAAATACCAAGACCGATATTGGATAGAAACAAACGCAAAATGGACAACAGTACAAAAACCAGATATACAAGAGAAAATACAATTAAATAAAACAGCCTCAATAGCAACACGATTTGAGATATATCCAATAGTTGAACACGAATGCGGATCACTACAACCACTACATAAAACAGAATACGATGACATTTACATAATATATGAATATGGCTTTGATATGCATACAGGACAGAAAACAACAAGAAAGAAAGATAAATTCGATGATGAAAAATTCATAAAAATAACACCAAAACAAATTATCTCAACGCATACACGCTATGAAGACGAAGATAACAACCAATTTTATTACGGTTTTATTAACGAAAACACACATTTAAATATGAAAATGGACCTCTATATGAGTAACATATACTCTAGAATCAGTTTACAAGCAATAGAATTTTATTCACAAATTTGCGAACAATCTACGACAGCTAACATTAACACAAGTACAGAAGAACACACCACTTCTAGGATATATTCTTACAGGAGACAGATCGATATTTGTAAAACAAAAAGGAGTAAACGTTATGAAAATGTACAAATGTGCAAAGAAATCATCACCACTTTATGTACCACAAACACGTGAATGTTATGATAAAATACCAATTCTATACAAAAACAGAGTACAATACGTACACCAACTAACACGCCAAACATACCTTTGGGCAAAGAAGGTACCATGTTCACACAGTAATTTTGATCAACTCATCTCAATAGATACGGAAGGAGCATCTCGATACAGATTAACACCGTATCCAGTTAAAGTTGAAACAATGTTAAACACTATATCACCTGAAGAAATAGTATTAGACAATATGTTTAGTAAAGCAAGTCTAATAGAAAGCGGAATCTACAGTAAAGAACAACTAGTACAAGAACGAAAAAGAGATCTATTACATGAATACATAAGAGACCGTGAACAACCATTACAAGACGCACAGTCAGCTAATGCACTAAAACTCTTAGAGCTTGAACAATTAGGTTTATTACAAACATATAAAAATTACGAAAAATCACTAAAATGGCTACGAGATTTGAATATCAATGGATATAACTTTCAGATTGATCAACCAAGCGTAAACTGGAAAGAAATTTTTGACGGCGAATGGCTAAAAGACCAAATTTTAACCATCTTTGGTTGGCCATGGTACATATTAGAGAAAATGGCTATTATTTATGCTATGATTAGCATGATACTATTCATAACAAACCTTATTATTAAATTCTATAACGCTTTTGCTATCCACAAAGCAATCGGAAAACAAGCAAGTATAACAAAAATACTACTAACTGGAATATTTGGAATATTTTCACAAACACTTACACAATTAGTAGCACAAATACAAGATGAAAATCTACATGACGACAGTGACGATAACAATTCCCACTATGGAAACTTAAACAACAAAACAAGAAAAATTAGACCTAACTTTCGTAGACATTCAACAGAAGTAACAACGTCAAACCATAATAACAATGAAATACCAACAGAAATGTACGTTGATACAAATTACAAACATTACAACACAACAATCCGTAGAACAGAAAGCGGATTACAGTTACGAACTTTAGAACCAACAAAAAAGATACAGAAACCACCATTACCAGAAAGGAAATATAAACCAGAACCATTTAAATTAGAACCATTAGAAACAATAAAAGAGAATAAACTACCATCAATATTACCACAACTAATCACACCACCCCCAGCATATCAATGCATCGAAAACAATTTATCAGCACCTATTCCTAGTGCACCAAAAGTTGAACAACATAATAGTTTATTCCACAACCATACATATGAAACACCTATACCAATTTATCAACCTAAACCATATGAAATCCCAAATCCTTCATCAACAAATAACGAACACAGACACTTAATACCTACATCGAAACTACTAGATATGCAAAACCCTCCACCAATTGATTTTGAACAACTAAAATTAACGACTAACAAAATGCATAATCGCAGTCACAGCCTAGACGTACTCCAAAATGATCAGCCACACACAAAAATGAAGTCACATACTTTGACACTCATTCGGCTGATACATACGAAATTTAAAACAATATGTACATTAAAGAACATCTAACAGTATACCCCCCCCCCCCACTACTATTAACTCATCAAAATTGCATATTCATAAAATTGTATATTCACAACAAAACATAAGAGACTTACAGTAAAAATGACAATATATGTTTAAATAACAATGTAACCACTAACGAGTGAGTTTTTAACATACCCAACTACAAACAGTTTCTATAACAGTAAACATAACATTTGAAACCATGTATTATTCCAATATTAATAGTCTATGAGTTTTAGCACAATGGCAACAGGCATGGAATACGAATCGCCATACAAATCCGATTGCCCATTCAGCTACGAAGTTGAAGAAGGAGAATTGAGTTCCGGATCAGGAAGATCGAGTCCTGGCACAGTAAGAGACAATGCATCGGACTGTGGAACTCAAACAGACGATCAAATGGAGAATATTTCTGAAACAGTCACTACAATGACAGTACATTTGGACAATACTCCACAGATTACTCAAACTCCACAAGAAATTGCACGTAAAATCAAGAACAAATTTGATAACCGACGGAACTTACAATCCTTTAACACTAACAAAAACACTAATGAGCAGGGAACAAGTACCAATATTCATAGCTATGAACATAGCAGATTAGTTAACACTCAAAACCGTTCGACGACGGAATCATATACATCACCCCCACTTCCAAATTACCCACCACCAGCGCGACCACCACCACCCTATGATTATATTACAGAACAACCAAGAACACAAACTTATAATCAACAACAATTGTTTCCAGCTAATCGTAGACCAAACAATTTAAGATTCCCCTACGCGGTAACACCTAGATCGGCTAATAGTAAATCATTTTTCCACCAATCAACAAATGAGCAGACACCAACAACAACAGTTATGGAAACAATTTGGTTTCAGGACAAAGATCCTAGAACTTTAAATAGCCCACACAATAGTAATTACAATCCATTGCTATCATACAGAAATTGGGCAAATATGCCATTCGATTCACGCGAATATAACTTTTTCATGGCACCTCTTCATAACCTTAAAGATCGTGTGTCAGAGTATGTCCCACCTCTGCCACCAGAGAACACAAATACAGTCAAGCGTAGTACGAAAAACATGGGGAGAGACAAACTCCATCAGACTATGTACCCAATACTCAAGCAGTTTTATAGCCTAACTGAGAGATTTTTATATGATTATGACCACGAGTTTAAAATTCCAATAACATGTCATTTCGACCGAATTTTAGCTAAAGCATTTCAAGACTTATCTGCGTACAGTATTTACGATCATCAGATATTTCAACTGAGTTTCAATTTTCTGCATTCTACACCGAAAGATGTACAGAACAACAACTACAGAATACATGAAACTAAGCTAATCCACAACCTTATATATTATACATTTCTACGTGACAAATGCAATAATACATCAGGAAGTTACATACACATTAACGATCAACTGACATCACCCTATTTTCTAAATTACGGATATCGTTTAAAATGGGAATATACATTGGGCACACTTAGAAACTTTGACCCAATCAAGAACTACTATATATTCCAACTGAAAGATTCACCGGAGCGGCCTCTCATGGTACCGCTCGAAGCTTTGGAACCTTGCGAGGAATACCACGTGTATCACCTCGAAGGAAGCGTAACGAACCGCGCTTTCACAATTAGAATAAACTTCAATAATGAACGGACTAAAACTGAACTTGAACACGAACTTTGCAACACAGTGAAAGCATCCATTACAGATATTCCATTAAAAGACCTAACGAACTTACTTGCATATTTTCTTTCGAAAGACGACAACTTCGTAAAGGAATACCGACATTATAAAGAACGGACGAACTATCCGAAACAGACGGAGAAGTTATAACAACGTTGTCACAGTAACAAGTAACAACTCTCAATAGTAACAATTCTTGATAATTTCGACAAGTAACAATAAATTACTATGAAATTAATCAATGCATATATGATTATTTATGTTTTCTGTAACCCAAAATTCACCCTTTCCTGATAAATGTATTTATATCAGTCCAATAATTTATACTCAAATACTTTGTAAACCCTTATATTTGAGTTTTTACCTAAATAAATATGCTCACAACGAGTAATCTATAGTTGTACTTTATATTTGCACAACCATTAATTACAAAAATATTTATTCCAATTGTTGTATATCTTTTCTGTTCAATAAACTTTAAAAACACAAAAACAATTTTTTACTTTTCTTATAAACACTAACCTAATTTCTAAAATGTATATGTATATATGCAAAAATTTTTCCATAGTTAGTTATATGCAATTTTGTAAATAAAGAACAACTTGAAATAAGGCACAAAACTGACAGGAATTAGAACATTTGTAATGTAAACAAAGTGTAAACTTACACAGTGAGTCATATAATAGACAGATTAACTCTATGTATAACATGTAATAAAAACTTTCAGACCTTGAGTCATCGACATGACATTTCAACAAAACTCATCCTAGATTCTTATAGAACCGATTTGTTTACACAACATACAAAACTATAATATCAGTTTGAAATCATAATAACATAACAAAGTGTTATATACTTTTCCATACAAACTGTAACAATATATCAACTTATAACATAGATTAAAACAAAAAATATTTGAATTTCGAAATTTTCACATGTCAAAACATATGCATAAACAGAGTATCAAATGCATGAAAAGCATACTTTCATTTACCAAAGAACAAAACACATGTATGGATACATTACATTAATTCTTTAGGCTATAGTAACAACTAACAGCTTCACCTTTACCTAGTAACAACTAACATTGTAGTACTCCAAATACTGAAAGAGTCTTTGGATTATTCGAAATATTGAATAATAAGCGCGCAGACAGAGACTATAACTTAATTTCTGAAGTTAAGGAAATAGAAGTTGATTGAATACAGTAGTTGGACATTTTTGGACATCTCCATTACAAACCCATAAGCGAGATCTATAAACCCTTTACAAAATACATAACATGGAAACAAAATGTAGAAGTATAACAGTACAATTCGTAAAAATCGATTGCATCAGAATAACTTATGATTTCGCGCAGGAAACGGATTATTAATACATGTTCATCTTCAAAAAAAAAATCTGTATTAATCCAACATGACCAAACAGTCTCATGTCACTTCTCGAGTGTCCCAACAATACAATTACCCTCAATTGATCCGTCGAATTTCATAAAAACATATAACAAAATATACTCAACACAGATCATATAACTCTTTATTTTCTTTCCCACCGGAAGGGATACTACGTATAACAGAACATTGAAACCCAACACTGGTTATAATAAAGAAAAGCTTTTCTGAACCTCTAACACCTAACAACAAACCAATTCAGGTAAGTCAGTTAAGTCAAGTCACTGGACATCAGGATCGCCTCCACGCATCAACACCGGACCTACCCGAAAGGATCTTCACCCACTGGACGTGGTAATGGAAAAGATACTTTTGTGGTTGTTGATGTTCACTCTTTGCTCTTTGGGCAACCTATGTCTAGGAATCGACCTACAGAAGAACCGATCTCAAGCAACACACTCCAAAAAGAAAAGAAAATCCTTCAGAGAGAATAAAGAGAAATTGACTTATTAGAATTGTACAAGAGACTTTCAAAAAACTCGAAACCCCGGAAAGATGGAGTCAAATATGACTTCCAGAAAGGACTATTTGAAAGTCTTTATTATTTAAATAAATAAAGACTGAAAATACTCTTCCCTGATTGGATTAAAAGGGAATAATATCTTTTCCTTTCTTTCCTTTAGATGTTTACCCATTTACCCTTCTTCTCAGAAGAGAAAGTTATTTAGTCAGTACCAGTTCACCACCTGATATAATAATAAAGTATATTTCTCTCTCTCTACTCCGCTCTTGTTTAGTATTGAGATATATGTTAGACTTTAGCATTGGGGCCCGTGCACTGTCTACTGAAGCTCAGATAGAAGAGTAACAGACTAGAGATATAGAACTTTAGTTAGTCAGGTAAGCCTTAGGAGTACACCTTATTCTTGAGACAACCATAAGACAGTTCTAGAAGTATCTTAATAAAGGTAAGCTCAGAACACGTCTTACCTCGTCTCTAGTTGTTCAAGTTTGTAAAACAAAATTAATGTGCTGGTTTCGCTCAAATCCTCTGGTATGGGCTCTTTTTCAAAGATCAACGTGTCTCTGCGAATATTTCTCGTTTCGTTTTCCAAGTTTTACGGTCGAAAAACATTCTTTTATTAACCTACAGCTTGCTTCGCCTCAACAATGCAAGATATCTTCGAGCTGTGCAAATTACAATTTTATTTAGCAAAATACGCTAGATGACAGAAATAAACGGTTGCAAGTATTTTGATTTTGCGAAACAGTCTTTGCTTTTGTTTATTGTAACTTGATTTCACCAAACATCTCTTAAAAATCTCCCGAAGCGTTCTCGCTGACATCGTTTTCCGCCGTGTGAGGTTGCTTTTAACTTTGGCGAGATGTCTTGAGAAAAACTTGCTTTATGTCCACGAACTTGAGTTCACCGATTGCCTTGCCATCGGTTGTTTTCTTTCTTCCCTTGGATGGTTTGTCGGCTATAAAGTTTTGCTGTGTTGATTCGGTCCCTCAAGCAAACTTAAAAGTCAGCGGATTCCAACGTTTACAGGGTGTTTTCTGTGCCTTACGCCGGAGATGTTTGTCAATGTATTTCAATTGAGTAAAAAACTCGTCAAGAAATTGAGTTGTAAGGTCGTTTACAAGGTCTGCAATTTTAGTTGATTGAAGATAAGAATCTCCTTAATGATAAACTATGTTTAATCTGTTGATAAGGCTTAAGGTTTTTGTCAATGATAGTTCTGTTGATAAATTTTGTAAGAAACTTTACCCAACTTGTAAGTTTCATAATTTGTTTGATCTAACAAAAATTCTAAGAAAAACGAAAATTTATGAAGAATCAAGTTCTAGGCAGAAGGAGAGCCAATTGCTACTAGCAACAGATTTTCATCAAAGTTCAATAATTGTACACCATTCAAGCTATTTGGATCAAGTTTACAAAATTTGTAGCATTTTGAAAAACAATTAAAACATCATGTTTAGCTACCACTTACTGGTTGACCAAATATGTAAATAAGTCAAAACTTACGTATTGAATATCAAGTAACTGCAATAATGCTATTAATTCTTAGGGCAATGGTGGTAACTGCGAGGCAATTGATTCTTCATACATAAAAAATTTGACTTTTAAAAGATATCTGAGAAATCGTAAAAAAAGAATTGTGACAATTGACTGATAAAAAGCGAATTTACGCACTTTTGCAGCATCTATATATTTATAGCCACACCTGTTGACTTGTTGGGTTGGCGTTTATTGAGTTCATGGGGAGTTGAGGAGTTACCCTAACCCAATGCTATAAAGTTTGCTCGAAAAATTTAGTAAAAATTTGATGCTTCCGTTTTTTTTTTCGAGTTTTCGCTAACTCTTAAGTTTTTTCAGTCTATTCTTTTTTCTTGATGTATCATTTCCCATTCCGCCCACAATTCCATAATCCTGAACAGCTTTGCATGCCACAAGCAATTTAAAGGTAGCCTGTGGTTGAAAATAGTCTTTGGTTACAACTTCAAAACAGTGCGCCCCCATTTTCCCGAATGATAGCTCATATATTTTTTTTTAGTTTTTGCGAACATTGGTTGCTGATGGCCGGCCAGATATCCCAGTACATCAGATTGTATGACGGGGGATGCCATGGGGGAAGTTTTCACTTTGCCTGTCAAAAAGTGTTCTCCCAACTTATACCATGGGTGGACGATTCGACATTAGTCGATAATTCGACTCATTATATCAAACGACAGACTCGAACATGTGAATCATCACTTTCAGGGAAACCTCCCGGATGTGAAGGTTCTCTTGTTCGTTTATACACTTACATATGGGTTGTGACAAAGCTGGATTACTTCCAGGCGAAAAAGAATTGTTTGGACGGCTATTCAGCGAAACTATTTGACGATTTTGATGGAAAACAGGAAACAGTTCAATTCTTAGTAGAACATATGTACCATTCGTCATCGTTTGATGGTTGCTGGGTAGGGATAACTGATCAAGTCCGCGAAGGCATGTGGATAACTGATGCAGGTCAGAACATGAACAGCTACTTCCAATTTGAACCAGTTAGTTCGCCTTCCAGTTCGGCGGGTGCGGATTATTTGACGATTATGGCTTTCGATTTCACTCCTGCCAATCCAGTTCCAGTTGATATTTTTGCAGATTCGAGTGCTGATGCCACGCTTGGATCAGTTTGTTACAGAATATCTGACGAGGACGCGTGACCAACGAACTGAAAGTCGATAGAAGAGCTAAACTCAAAAAACTCAGACCAGGATTTATTTTCATTGAAATCATACCCATTCCAGAACCAGTACCAATTACCCAGAGTCCATCAGACTCGATTCTGAAATATCTGGAACAATCCCAAGATTATTAAAGAATTTCTTGTGATTATCAAAATTCAAGATCTGCTTTGTCCAAAGAAAACCAAGTCTTCGCTCCTCTCCCCAGCAATTTCCCAGTCTTGCGATCTTTTTGCCAAGCAACCTCTTAAGATCTCTTGGCCACTTAAAAGTCCCCGAATCGGACCTGATGACCTCTGTAAATTTGGTACGGGAAGATTGCACACGATGCTATACAAAAAAGAGACATTGATTATTTGTTTGAGCCTTGTAGTTAATTACGAGAAAATAATCAAATTTTGTTTGTGATTATAGGCAACTCATATTTGATACATGATCATCAGGATTTCCTAGGGCAGTTTATTTTCATGGAGACAATTTATTCTTTTCTATATTTATGTCAAAGCGCCACGAACTACCCTACAAAACCACCCTCCGGCTTTTTTCATGAGGAAAAGAATTTTTGTCACGAGTCACAATCTTGAAAAATTACTGAAAAAAATAAATTTTAGCTAAAATGTACTCATTCGTCAATTTCTCAAGCACCTTTTTATACAACGAAACTACTGTTATGCACACTTAATTGTTCACTATCAGTTTTCAATTAATGCCATTTTAGTAGATGCGACACAAGAATGAAGAAAATTGCCCAACAACAAATTTAAATCTCTAATACCCCAATAAAATCACTGTTATGTCAGCTTGTATATTTCCATAACCTTTCATCCAATAGTAAATTACGAACTTACGTTAGTCGAAAATATCTGCAGAAAAAAAACACTTATTGGAAAATTTAACTTTATCAACTAAATGGTTTTGAGAGCTCTGGCAAATTTCAACCGGCTTCGTACCAAAGTAGATAGAGTTATTTAATTTGTTTCACGTTTTCACATCAAAGTGCTCCTACTTGAAATTTTTCCCCCTCCCTCCATGGCCTTTTTTTCAATGGTGTCCCTTTCTTAAAATATACCCCCCCCCCCCACTTGCCACTGTTTTGTGTGATACATGGCCACATGTTATTCTGGGAAAGAAAACTTATACGTAAATAATTTTGAATAACCCTTCAGGGTTTTTCAACAATCCACCTTGGTACCTGGTAGAGAATCTCTTCCTTATCGTATCTATACTTCTAACAACCATTAGCGTAGTTCGGAGAAGCAAGCAACAATAATAAGCGGGATAGCATACCCGCATTGAAACATTGGAATTCAAAATCAATTATATAGCGTTCTTATTGATAAAAAATATCAATAAAATTCATTGTATGGCTGCAATCTGGGATCATTTTAACAATTTAATACTTTTTCAATACTTTTGACTCAACTGAAAAGAAATGAGCTATAAACGTTTAAAACCTTTGAAATGGATTTAAATTGCTCTACGAAAACTCCCTTACAGCTATAAAATAGAATAAAACTTTTTTTACTTGTCGTTTCTCCAGAAAATGACGTTTCTGATAGAAACTAGAAAAAGTGGTGAAAACCCTTTTTTATTCAGGTTATATTATCCTTTCATGTCTTTTGAAAGTTTTCAGTTTCCCATCAGTTTCAGTTCATCCGGTCTATGCAGTACCTTTGCTTCAATAATTCTGTCGGCTCAACAGGTGCCCATATACAAAAAACGAAGAGGTGCATCTAAAATAGAGAAAAATACTGCAAAACATTGGAAACTTTTCAAATAGGGTAGAACTGACAAAATTTTTGACTGAAATCAGGAACTATTCCTGAACAGAAGATGTCAAAGGTAGATTGAAAGTATTTATTGTTTGCAATTGAGTTTCGACTCTAGACAAGGTTTAATTTAAAAATTTGATTAAATCAACCAAAATAATGTTAGATTGAACATGAACGCTCTGAACTGCAGATGAACTATAGAAACTCCAAAAAAATGTTCAGTTTTACTGAATTGTCAATTATCACTCAATATCATCATTGCATGAATAATAAGTTAAATTGAAATTACAAACCTCCTAAGAAAATGAGATCAATCGACAATGTAATGAGAGTAAGTGTTAGTTAAAACTATAAATTTTATCAGTTGAAGCAGTTGTTTTTTCGCGCAGCTTACAATTTTTCTCAATTTTGATTAGCTAAAAATCGATTGCAAATACACTTGACCATTCTTTAACAAACTTAGATCCTTTTAAATCGATTTAAATCCTTTTTAAAGATCTGTTTAAAAAATGGCAGTCGTAGCTGCAAGTTCCCTTAATTCTACCCCATATTTTGGCCAAACCTAATCTTAGCTAAAGAAAACAAATATTTATTCGGTTGTTTGTTTAGTTAATCCGACTCGGATACCACTTTTTACGACCATGCCTCACATGCGCTGTACCCGGTAACCTCGAGTAAGCCCAATTTGCTCTCACGGTCTACAAATTTCAAAAAATCTCGGCTTTTTTCTCCGCTTGTTGCAAAATTTTACAGTATCCTTCAAGCTATTTTTAAGATTGGAACAAAACTTGGCACCCGTTCAAACGTCAACTTCTTCAACCTGAAGCTAAAATTAGAGCCAAACGAGAGCAGAACCCAATAAAAAAAAACTGAGAATCACAGCCAAATGCTTAGTTTTGATTGCCCATTTAATCTGATTGGCTCAAAATAACCTATAACAAATGTAAAAAATGGCGAATTAATTAGCTGGCTTTGATTGATTAACTATGGCGTGCGATCGAGTGGCCCTCCAATCGGCATCTTCACAGCTGCATCCCCTGACGGGTGAAGTTGCAACCATCGATATATCTTCGTTACACTATTTTATAATCACTTTTTATTCCATCTGAACTAATCCCTTACCGAACTCCAAGTGTAAATCAGTACTGGGCAATCGAAATGCAAGTCTCCCATGTAATGAATTTCGCTCGCATTCTCACCTGAAATTTGCTTCTTTCAAGCGTATTTTAGCGGTGCAAAAGACACCCTTTCGACAGTCCCGGTGATGCAGTAGGGAGAACAAACATCTTGGGAGCGGGAGACCCTGGGTTCGCTCCCCGTACGGAACTTTATTTTCGCACTTGGCGTAGACTTGCCAAGTCTTGGCCAAATCTGACAAGTCTTATACGTGTTATGATCAAAGCTCTGAATCAGTACTGATACCTAGACTTAGAATTAGACTTGACCAGTACTGATATTGACTTGACGCTAACTACGGAATGAGTTCAAATTTAAAACATGTTGAAAAAATTGATGAATGAAAACTTAATGCAGGAAACGTTGACATTCAAATGAGCACATTGATGCTCAATTGCGCGTTTTTGGCGTTTTTCGAATGTTCGCTTATTTCAACTTTATGGGACAGACTATGTTTGAAATAAAGTACCATTGTCGTCCATTTGGTTTGTCGCCCATTAGAACGACCCCCGTTCCTCTTTTTGAGAAAGGGCGGCGGAGATTGTTGAAAAGACTCCATTTCGAATAAGCGTCAAGCTAAATCAAACAGATGGACAAAATTAATTGTAGTTTTCATTCAGTGCTATTTCGTACATAATGACTGAGGAAAATAAATAAAATAGGCTGAAAGCTTATCAACTGTGGCGATATCTTGCGATTTGATATCCAATTATATGTACTGCCTCGCTGCTGAAAATCTGAGAGTTTGAATTGTTCAACCAATAGTTCTTCCACCTGTTATTTCCAAAGAGTTTGTCCATTGTACTTGTTTGCTCTTTTTCTAGACATGAATTTCAAGTATTTTCTGACGATATATTGACGAGCCTACTTTGCGTGTCTTCCTTTACTGAATATAGAATTATCCTGGAACGCCAGAAGTTTTTTGGGAAAAATCCTGCAAATGTTTCTAGTGGTCCACTAAAAGTAGATAAGCACTACATCAGAGCAATTAAGGATTAATTAGAGATGTAACTAAACTTAAGTGGCACAACATCCCCCATTAGTGCTCAGATGATCAAAGATAAAACCCCCAAACCGAAAAAAAAGAACAGACAACTTAAGCACCGACAGTAACAGCAAAATAATGGAAAATGTCTCTAATTCCTTTCCAGATGAAATAGGTTTTTTATTGGCGTTCGAATTGAAAAAAAAATACATCACGTATTTAATAAATCCAGCATAATTGTAAACATTTTCTTTTCGCTCGGTATTTTGAAAGTTCATTGATTGACGTCATTTGAAGCCCCCACTGGTGAATTTTCTTAAGCATCCCCCCACCCAATCGACTGAATCAGGCTGAAATGGATTCGAGGTTTTACTATTTGCTCGAGAGTAATTCTTGCGACGTTAGTCTGTTATGTCTGTTTATAAAGTATCGACAAGTACTGTAGGATTAATTAAAATAAATGAAACTTTATGTGAAGGCGGAAATTTTGGGGTATACCTCTTCGGTGTAATGAAGAGCATTGACATGACCGAAGCAAGCAAAGTAAAAACTGATGACTTTAATTTGAAAGGCTACAAAAAATGCCGCACAGATTCAATTCTTACGGAAAAATTTGAAACCAAAAAATTTCTGAACCGAGTTAATTGCCGAACTTCGTTTTTTTAAAGAGATATTGTAGAATTGAACAATGGCCAAAATTATTCTGGTCAAAAACTGATTCACTCGAAAAATTGGACGGTCCAAAACATTTTACAAAAAAGCAGGTGACGTTCTTAGAAAATCAACACTTCGGTTCAGTAGACCAGAAAAAAACCAGAAAGTTTTTTTTTGTTTTGCCATTGGAGCACTAAACCACTTTGGGAATTGTTTTTCTGTGTTCAAAATTTTTATGAATACAAGACCTCAAACTGTTGGAAAGTACACGGTTCAAACGAAGAAAGACAAAAATGATCTGTGGCCAGACGCTAGCTCAAAGACTTTTGGACAGTTTAATTGTCAGTTGTTTCGATCAAAAACCTTAGTCATTAGTTTGAAATGGCAATTGCTAAAAATTTCATAGCTACATTGTTGAATGAAAGCAAACTTAAACACAAAAAAAGTTCTCAGAAAAGTGCCAGAAAGACTAAAACTACTAACGCTTAAATTTCTTTCAAGCAGAGCAAAAAAAACAAAGCAATGAAGCAATTCAAAGCATTGTCTAGAAAGCTTTTTTCTAGTATACCATACCAAAGGAGAATTAAAACGGCCAACTTTGATTAATTTTCGTATCTCTTTGTAAGAAAACAACTCATTTCGTAGAGGCAATCAAGACATGAATTATTAAAAGGGACATTGGCCATGTACACCGATTTAAGCGAAGTTCTGTCACCAATCCAACATTGAATATATTATACAACATTGATTTAAACTAATTCAAAAAGTTGAAACATGAGCCAATTTTGCACTAAAACTCGTTGCAAAGCTCTCAGAACATTTCACTGAGCTTCACATATGATACAATATCGATTAAAAATGGTCTCTAAAAAAACCAAACGACCGACAAAACTAAATTCGAAGAAAGAAAAGTCATTCACTCACTGCATCGCAATATAACAATTTACACCGCTGATAAAAAGAATTTGAGCATTGACAATGACGTGAACTCTTAGTATGGGGAAACACTGATAGACTGAAATGTCTTGAAATGATTCTTGATACTAGAAGTTAAAATCTAGACGTCCAAAATAACTCTGCGACCCAAAACACTTTGTGGACAAAACCGTCAGGCAGATAAAACTCATGGAAATTAAACTGCAATTTAAAAAAAAAACTCAAACAAACAAGACTCGAGAAAACATTTCTCTCCTTTTGAGTCACAGAAATTGAGGCAAAGATGAGATATATTCATGTCATTTTGGAGATACCGTAGATGAAATGAATTTAAACTTGCAAAAATTAAGTTAATCATGAAGAAAGACAAAAAATTACTACCTAAAAGCAAAAAAATATATAATTATCAAAACCGAGGCCCAAAAACATAATCACAGAAAACATTAATCAGTCAAAACTTTAAAACGAAAGTCGAAAAAGTTTGCAGTACTGCATTAAATTGATTGCAATAAAGTGTAAACTAAAATGATCTAAAAATATTGAGGATTATTTGAACGATAAAGCAAAAACACTTTTAAGCATCTGATTAAAAAAAAACGAAGAAAACTATATGTCTCAAGAAAATGCAAGATATATAAACGGTAGAACGTTGAGAGAGAGATTGAATACAGTAATAGAATTAAAAACATAAAAAGACTACCTCTTGAATTTGAATTTTTAAGATCAAATTGAAAATTGAAGTAGGAAAGCATGCATTTCAATTTTAGCAATGATCACAAAGAAAAATTATCCAGTCATGTTCGAACATAGATAAAAAAGAAAAGCCGTGGTCAAATAAAGAAAATTGAAAGAATTTGAAATAAGAAGTCAAACATTTTCATAATTTCAAAACTCCACGTATGCAAATTTTTTCATGGATTTACAAAGACCCAAAAACCAAAGTTCAATAGCTTATTGATATAAAGATATTCAAAATCCCTGAAAGCGCAAAAATGACTTTTTAGTAACTGAAACCAACCCGGGTCAACGATCATACAACTTTCTTTGATTTCGTACTAGGTCATATATGATTATTAGTAATCATACTAGGTCATATATGATTTCTATGATTTCTTGGTAGTCATACAAGGACCATATATGATTTCCTAGAAATCATACAGGGATCATACAAAAAATTTCACAGAATAAAAACTGAATATTTTTGATTTTCTATTGAAATGTAAAAATTTCTTGGAAATCATACAAGGTCATATATGACACAAAAAACATGGACTGGTGCCACAAATTCTTGTATAATGTAGTCAGAGGACTTATTAAATTATTATATCACATTTGCGATCCACATTTGATTCTTTGTGTGCGCTGAAAGAATAACTTTGTGGTGTAAACATATTTAAAAACCGAATTTGAGGTTATATGCAATTTTTTTTCCTGATTATATTCCTGAACATTTATTCCTGAACATTTATAAGTAGAAACTGGCTTCAGAGTATGTCCAAAATTTTGTTATATATTTGGACTTACTCTTTTATTTAGTGCCCAACTTTGCAAATGATACTGTACGTTAGGGTCTTATGGCGGATCACAATGTGATGCCGGGGTATCATATAGGTGATGCCCTACCGAATAAAAACAAAAAAACATGAATGGTAAAACTTTTTCGAATAGATGTATGGTTTTTCGTATTTGTACTAGGATCATATCTGATTTCTTGGTAATCATACAAGGATCATATATGATTTCTTTGGTTTCATACTAGGTTCGTACTAAGAAATCGAGTATGATCAGTATGAAATCATATATGATCCTTGTATGAAATCAAAGAAACTTCAACACGGGAAAGTACAAAAAGTAACTGAAAAAGGTTATATAAAAAAACTGCCAAAATCGGACTAGCATCGGTACAACTTTACAAAACAAAAATCGCTTATGCCAGAAAGAGACCTTCAATTCATGCGTCATCAGGGAGTAGTTGCCGTAGGCGATCATTTTGGAGAAAAAACAGTCCACTCGAAGATCGAAGAGACAAAATATTGAAAGAGCCAAAAATTAAATAATAAAGGAGAAATGACACCATTGAGCACTTAAAACGAATTTTTAGGCTGCAAAGAGCAGCGTTTTTTTCAACAATGAGGGTTAATTTTTATTGTAGCGACGATCAAATTTTAATTGTGTAAAAAGCCATCTTACAAGCAAAAACTGGGCCATATTGATGCATAACCGTCGCGCGATTTCTCTGAAACAACCGGCTGGTGGTTAGCTTCGGTAGTAGCCAGTTGGAGCTTAGGGATAGTAGCATTAAGTGGGTGTGGTGGACCGGAGTTGGGGGGGGGGCGTCAACCGATAGGGGTTGTGGACGAGAGGGATCCAAAGTAGATGAATAAAAACCGTCCTTAGCACCAACAAATTGTCTCTTCCGAAATTTGGGCGAAACGTATACTTCGAGACTGGTAAACTCAAGGCTCTAAGAGAATTTAATGTCCTTTGGGTGTTCCCTTTTTCTCCCGCTTATCTCGTTAAACGGTCAGGCAAAAACTCGCATACAATTGACCACAGGACTAGCATACTTACCGCAAAATTTGTTTGAGAGCAATAAAAAAGATTAAAAACAAATATCTATATGCGTTATCCTCTCTTTCAAAATAGAAAAAGTCAACCTCATCATCAAAACCTATCGCGATCAAAAATTTAGCTCAGACAACAATATTACCCACGTCCGCTCTCAAGTCAAATGCCGTCTGAGCGAAAAAAACTTCCTGTACAAAAACCCTCAAGAAAACCCGATCTATTCTGTTTTGACCTCCCCGCTTAGTGGGCTTATATTTTTTAAGCCCCCAAGCGCACGTGCTATGGGCGGGGGGAAAACAAAAAAGGCTCAGAAAACCAATACTAATCGAGTCGTAAAAAGATCAAAAAATGTAACACTAATTGCTTCAAACTTTGTTCGAGAGCAGTTAATCACCAATTCAAGTTCAAACTTAAAACATCACATTTTGACTCTGTTATGCATAGTTATTCACTGTCATTTGAAATGGAACATTTTGTGAACGCTGCTTGACTATCCTCCTTGGTAGCTTTGCAATTTTTTCTGCCAGTTTTTTGTTTAATACCAGAGTTGGACATGAACTTATTTAGGAGAGCAGATTTCGTTTTGAAAATGCTTCAAAGGCTTTTAATGGCCAAGTGAAGTAGAATTGCAAAACATGAGTGGTATCAAGGATCAACAATAGACAAAATTATACTTGAGTTGAACAAGATCCTCAATTAGTTCTCTCAAGACAACCACAAAATATGAAGCCCCCCAAGCTAACTCTGTAAGAAGAAAGAAATAAAAATTATAATTTCCACAGGCGTTAATAATTCATATTTAATACAAAACTCCACCTTTATACTGTGTGGTAATTCTGAACTAAATTACCACAACCGAAACCATTATTTAATCTGACTCAAGTTGGACCGATATTTCCATGTGTGCGCCATTTAAAGGTGCCATTTAAAGGTACTCCTTCCTTGGAGCTAAAGTTTGACGCTAATATATTCAGTCAAACGCTCACACTAAATTTGAACGCGTAAAAACTAAAAAAAAAGAATGTTCAGAAAATGGAGCTAATGTCGACTCGTCTCTGCAGACTCAATTTCCTCAAATGATTGCAAAAGTCAAACTATTGTGCTGAATTTTATTGCAACTAACTTGAAGACCCCCTTTCCTTCTGTAAATTCGAAACTCGTCTTGTCAAATCAGCACAATTTCATTTTACAAATGCCTAGAGTAGATTTTCACTATTCAAGGATCATGTATGATTTCTTTGGTTTCATACTAGGATCGTACTAAGAAATCAAGTATGGACAGTATGAAATCATATATGATCCTTGTATGAAATCAAAGAAACTTCAACCCGGGATCACATGCTGTGCTTGCAATTGCCATGTATAGCGTGTCCCATAAAGTTCGAATAAGCGAACGTTTCAAAGCCACAGGATAGAGGTCAAAGTTCAAATTTAAAACAGTTCGAATGAAAACTTAATGCAGGAAACGTTGACATTCAAATGAGCACATTGATGCTCAATTGCGCGTTTTTGGCGCTTTTCGAATGTTCGCTTATTTCAACATTATGGGACAGACTCTATTTGAAATAAAGTACCATTGTCGTCCATTTGGTTTGTCGCCCCTTAGAACGACCCCCGATCGTTCCCCCTTTCTGTGAAAGGGCGGAGGAGATTGTTGAAAAGACTCCGTTTTGAATAAGCGTCAAGCTAAATCAAACAGATGAACAAAATCAGTCGTAGGTTTGATTCAAGTGCTAATTCGTACATAATGACTGAGGAAAACAACCAAAATGAGCTGAAAGCTTTTCAGCTGTCGCAATATCTTGCGATTTGATATCCAATTATAAGTACTGCCTCGCTGCTGAAAATCTGAGAGTTTGAGTTGTTCAACCAATAGTTCTTCCACCTGTTATTTGTTTGTCCTTTTTCTAGACATGAAGTTTTAAGTATTTTTGATGGTATATTGACGAGCCTCCTCGATAGCTTTATAACTCTTTTTGCTTGTCTTCCTTTACTGAATATAGAATTATTCTGGAACGCCAGAAATTTTAGGGGAAAATCCTGCAAATGTTTCTAGTGGTCCACTAAAAGTAGAGAAGCACTACATCAGAGCAATCAAGGATTAGAGATTTAATTACACTTAAATGGTTCAACATCCCCCCTTAGTGCTCTCGAGATTATCAAAGATAAAGTCCTCAAACCAAAAAAAAGAACAGACAAGTTAAGCGCCGTCAAGTAACAGCAAAAGGATGGAAAATGTTTCTAATTCCTTTCCAGATGAAATAGGTTTTTTATTGGCGTTCGAATTGAAAAAAAAATACATCACGTATTTAATAAATCCAGCATAATTGTAAACATTTTCTTTTCGCTCGGTATTTTTTGAAAGTTCATTGATTGACGTCATTTGAAGCCCCCACTGGTGAATTTTCTTAAGCATCCCCCCAAGCATTAAGCATTAAGAATCGACTGAATCAGGCTGCAATAGATTCGAGGTTTTACTATTTGCTCGAGAGTAATTCTTGCGACGTTAGTCTGTTATGTCTGTTTATAAAGTATCGACAAGTACTGTAGGATTAATTAAAATAAATGAAACTTTATGTAAAGGCGGAAATTTTGGGGTATACCTCTTCGGTGTAATGAAGAGCATTGTCATGACCGAAGCAAGCAAAGTAAAAACTGATGACTTTAATTTGAAAGGATACAAAAAATGCCGCACAGATTCAATTCTTACGGAAAAATTTGAAACCAAAAAATTTTTGAACCAAGTTAATTGCCGAACTTCGTTTTTTTTTAAAGAGATATTGTAGAATTGAAAAATGGCCAAAATTATTCTGGTCAAAAACTGATTCACTCGAAAAATTGTACGGTCTAAAACATTTTACAAAAAAGCAGGTGACGTTCTTAGAAAATCAACACTTCGGTTCAGTAGACCAGAAAAAAACCAGAAAGTTTTTTTTGTTTTGCCATCGGAGCACTAAACCACTTTGGGAATTGTTTTTCTGTGATCGAAATTTTTATGAATACAAGACCTCAAACTGTTGGAAAGGACAAGGTTCAAACGAAGAAAGACAAAAATGATCTGTTGCCAGACGCTAGCTCAAAGACTTTTGGACAGTTTAATTGTCAGTTGTTTCGATCAAAAACCTTAGTCATTAGTTTGAAATGACAATTGCTAAAAATTTAATAGCTACATTGTTGAATGAAAGCAAACTTAAACACAAAAAAAGTTCTCAGAAAAGTGCCAGAAAGACTAAAACTACTAACGCTTAAATTTCTTTCAAGCAGAGCAAAAAAAAACAAAGCAATGAAACAATTCAAAGCATTGTCTAGAAAGCTTTTTTCTAGTATACCATACCAAAGGAGAATTAAAACGGCCAACTTTGATTAATATTCGTATCTCTTTGTAAGAAAACAACTCATTTCGTAGAGGCAATCAAGACATGAATTATTAAAAGGGACATTGGCCATGTACACCGATTTAAGCGAAGTTCTGTCAACAATCCAACATTGAATATATTATACAACATTGATATAAACTAATTCAAAAAGTTGAAACATGAGCCAATTTTGCACTAAAACTCATTGCAAAGCTCTCAGAACATTTCACTGAGCTTCACATATGATACAATATCGATTAAAAATGGTCTCTAAAAAAACCAAACGACCGACAAAACTAAATTCGAAGAAAGAAAAGTCATTCACTCACTGCATCCCAATATAACAATTTACACCGCCGTTAAAAAGTATTTGAGCATTGACAATGGCGTGAACTCTTAGTATAGGGAAACACTGATAGACTGAAATGTCTTGAAATGATTCTTGATACTAGAAGTTAAAATCTAGACGTCCAAAATAACTCTGCAACCCAAAACACTTTGTGGACAAAACCGTCAGGCAGATAAAACTCATGGAAATTAAACTGCAATTTTAAAAAAAACTCAAACAAACAAGACTCGAGAAAACATTTCTCTCCTTTTGAGTCACAGAAATTGAGGCAAAGATGAGATATATTCATGTCATTTTGGAGATACCGTAGATGAAATGAATTTAAACTTGGAAAAATTAAGTTAATCATGAAGAAAGACAAAAAATTACTACCTAAAAGCAAAAAAAAATATATAATTATCAAAACCGAGGCCCAAAAACATAATCACAGAAAACATTAATCAGTCAAAACTTTAAAACGAAAGTCGAAAAAGTTTGCTGTACTGCATTAAATTGATTGCAATAAATTGTAAACTAAAATGATCTAAAAATGCTGAGGATTATTTGAACGATAAAGCAAAAAACTTTTAAGCATCTGATTTAAAAAAAACGAAGAAAACTATATGTCTCAAGAAAATGCAAGATAGATAAACGGTAGAACGTGGAGAGAGAAATTAAATACAGTAATAGAATTAAAAACATAAAAAGACTACCTCTTGAATTTGAATTTTTAAGATCAAATTGAAAATTGAAGTAGGAAAGCATGCATTTCAATTTTAGCAATAATCGCAAAGAAAAATTATCCAGTCATGTTCGAACATAGATAAAAAAGAAAAGCCGTGGTCAAATAAAGAAAATTGAAAGAATTTGAAATAAGAAGTCAAACATTTTCATAATTTCAAAACTCCACGTATGCAAATTTTTTCATGGATTTACAAAGACCCAAAAACCAAAGTTCAATAGCTTATTGATATAAAGATATTCAAAATCCCTGAAAGCGCAAAAATGACTTTTTAGTAACTGAAACCAACCCGGGTCAACGATCATACAACTTTCTTTGATTTCGTACTAAGTCATATATGATTATTAGTAATCATACTAGGTCATATATGATTTCTATGATTTCTTGGTAGTCATACAAGGACCATATATGATTTCCTAGAAATCATACAGGGATCATACAAAAAATTTCACAGACTAAAAATTGGATATTTTTGATTTTCTATTGAAATGTAAAAATTTCTTGGAAATCATACAAGGTCATATATGACACATAAAACATTGACTGGTGCCACAAATTCTCGTATAATGTAGTCAGAGGACTTATTAAATTATTATATCACATTTGCGATCCACATTTGATTATTTGTGTGCGCTGAAAGAATAACTTTGTGGTGTAAACATATTTAAAAACCGAATTTGAGGTTATATGTAATTTTTTTTCGTGATTATATTCTTATAATGAACATTTATAAGTATAAACTGGTTTCAGAGTATGTCCAAAATATTGTTATATATTTGGACTTACTCTTTTATTTAGTGCCCAACTTTGCAAATGATACTGTACGTTAGGGTCTTATGGCGGATCACAATGTGATGCCGGGGTATCATATAGGTGATGCCCTACCGAATAAAAACAAAAAAACATGAATGGTAAAACTTTTTCGAATAGATGTATGATTCTTCGTATTTGTACTAGGGTTATATCTGATCATACAAGGATCATATATGATTTCTTTGGTTCGTACTAAGTAATCGAGTATGATCAGTATGAAATCATATATGATCCTTGTATGAAATCAAAGAAACTTCAACACGGGAAAGTACAAAAAGTAACTGAAAAAGGTTATATAAAAAAACTGCCAAAATGGGACTAGCATCGGTACAACTTTACAAAACAAGAATGGCTTATGCCAGAAAGAGACCTTCAATTCATGCGTCATCAGGGAGTAGTTGCCGTAGGCGATCATTTTGGAGAAAAAACAGTCCACTCGAAGATCGAAGAGACAAAATATTGAAAGAGCCAAAAATTAAATAATAAAGGAGAAATGACACCATTGAGCACTTAAAACGAATTTTTAGGCTGCAAAGAGCACCGTTTTTCTCAACAATGAGGGTTAATTTTTATTGTAGCGACGATCAAATTTTAATTGCGTAAAAAGCCATCTTACAAGCAAAAACTGGGCCATATTGATGCATAACCGTCGGGCGATTTCTCTGAAACAACCGGCTGGTGGTTAGCTTCGGTAGTAGCCAGTTGGAGCTTAGGGATAGTAGCATTAAGTGGGTGTGGTGGACCGGAGTTGGGGGGGGGGGGGATGTCAACCAATAGGGGTTAGGCTCGTGAGGTCTGGACGAGAGGGGATCCAAAGTAGATGAATAAAAACCGTCCTTGGCACCAACAAAATGTCTCTTCCGAAATTTTGGCGAAGCGCATCCTTCGAGACTGGTAAACTCAATGCCCTAAGAAAATTTAATGCCCTTTGGGTGTTCCCTTTTTATCCCGTTTAACCCGTTAAATGGTCAGGCAAAAACTCGCATACAAACGACCACAGGACTAGCATAATTGCTGCAAAATTTGTTTGAGAGCAATAAAAATGATTATAAACAGTTATCTATATGCGTTATTTTCTCTTTCAAAATAGAAAAAATCAACCTCATCATCAAAACCTATCGCGATCAAAAATTTATTTCAGACAACAATATTACCCACGTCCGCTCTCAAGTCAAATGCCGTCTGAGCGAAAAAAACTTCCTGTACAAAAACCCTCAAGAAAACCCGATCTAT
>NC_134476.1:2315550-2336076 GCF_964194025.1 Convolutriloba macropyga
ATTTGAATAGGCAATCAATGTCAATGTTTTGGGAACATTTTTAAAAAAAGTGATAGTGAAGAAGCTAATTGAGATCTACAGTTTTTTAATGGAATTGCAAAAGGAACTCTCTTGAAATGATAAAATTCAAAAAGTAACCATTTTGTCTACTTAGGTCGCATTGTATTATGTTATCCAAACAGAGCAACTAACTCCCACGCGCTTTCTACGGTAAATGACTGAATGGTAAATTGAATTAACCAATACGAGTTGTGCTCGACCGGAACGAATTTGCAAGAAAATTTTAAGTTAGCCATTCGACTTACAAGTTCTTACAAGTTAACCATTCGGTCTCGAACCCGTCGAAAAAACACTAGTGATCATTACAGAATTTTATTCTAGTCAAAGTGATCGGATTCATTAATATTGCCGAATTTTGAATCTTTTGAACAAATTGGTCTGTGTTTTTCTTTTGGTGTTGATTGTTTTTTGTCCCAGTTTCTCTGTTTTAATCCAGTGGAAACTTTCTGACGCTAATGGCGATTTTTTAAGAGCCTCTTTCATGAGCAACAGATTCCACTGTCATCAAAAGTAATCAACTTCTAAAATCAAGATAATCTATTTTTGAAGTTATTCGTTAAACTGACAATACGTAACCAGTTTCTTATGCAACTTTTTTTGCAATTGAAGGTATGCTGCAACAGCAACTGCAACTGTGTAGCAACAGCAAATGTGAACCCTATTTTTTAGCAAAAAGATGCAGGTGGTGATGAAATGAAAAACATTCCACGAAGGCTAAGGTAAATACGAGTTTTTGGTACAAGAATATCACTATGCGACTATTCGTGCTTGAAAATCCATAGGCTTTTTCTCTTGTTTTCTTTTAGTTTCAGATACGAACTGTGGTTTCTTGTTTTGTTTTAGTTCTCATCCAGTGAAATTTACGGAAGATTTTCATACGATCAACTACTCTTAGCCCGCACTTTATCTATTAGCAAATCTATGTATTTTTTCGTTTTTCTGAAATTGAACAGATGGGTTGTGTTTCTAAGATATAGCTAGAACAATTTTTCATAATTTTTATTTTCATATTTTTTGTTATTTTCAGATTTTTCAAAATATTCAAAATTTGAAATATACTTATTCATTACAAAACTAATTGATGCATTCATCAGGCTTCATGATATACCTTATATATTTTGTAATTAAACTAACGACAGTTACGGTTTCTTTTTTGGCGGTTGCATATCAAATCAATCAATTGTGATCAGAACAATTTGAACAGATTGATCATTATTCAGGGTTAGTAAAAACAACAACGATTTTTGAACAAGTGAAAAAATTGTACCCAATGCAATGTAATTTGTTGCAATGAAAATTGGGTGCATAAATTCCAATTCTAAGTGAGGCAATTTATATGAAAAAATTTCGAGATTATTCGAAACAAAAAAAAGAGCGAAACGTTTTATTGAACTTCAAAAACCAGAAAGTACGAGATTGTTAGCGTGATTACCATCCTGAATTAATAAACGAGTTTTTTGTAGTCATATTTTTCTGTGCATTTTTCTTATCGTCGCATCTATCTTTGTTGTTTTTTTTTGGAATTGATTTTGTCAATTTATTCCACTTTATATTTGTTAATCTCATTATCACCAAGAACCATCAATGCCTAAATTGTCTTACCTTTGAATTTTCAAAGATTTCTCACAATGTATCTTAAACTGGCAAACAATAATATCTGCCCCGTTAGAACCACAAGGTATAGATTTTAGACCTTTATAACCATTGGTAACTCTCGACTGTACAATGTTTGCCAGTTTTCTCATTCTTTTTTGGCTGGTTGTCGAGAAAAAATTCTTTCAGAAAATTACGATATGTTGACATACTATGATAATAAATATCACCTTTGTTCCCGCAACCAAATCTAAAATGCTCTTCTGCTTTGCCGACAAACTTAACTTTGTTCTTTAACTCTTCCCTACATTTGGGCTTGTAGAATTCCATTCCTGAAAAGATCAGAGATATTATTTCGCCATTAGGTAAACTGAAACATTAGAAATTGAGCCTAAGCAGATCCTATTTTTCTTTTGCAAAAGAAAACCTTCATTGTCTTTGTTTTGTAATTCATTATTTATGAAAAAAGTGCTTTTTGGTAGTTTTTTGTCAATTATTTGGTCGATAAAATGTGATTGAAAAATAATACGCTTTTTTTGAAAACTGATAGCATTCTCTCCACTTTTGTGAATGCGGTGAAAAAATATAGAAATTGCCGTTTTAGCTTTGAGAGCAGTAAATGCGCCGAAAAAAAGAAACTCCCCGCAAATCTTAACAAGAATTCACAGATTTCACGGCATTCATATCTGAAAGATGTTTACGCTTCGCAAACTTTTTACGGTATCTCAACCTGCGTTTTTTATGCTGCTAATATTTTGGTTCACCTCAAAAGAAGTAGTTCACACAAAAACATTAAACATTATTGTAATTTTTTTGAAACTTTGTAAGTAATTGGTGATATTTATTTTCAGGAGGAGCAAATTAAACACCGGTCCGGGTTTTCATAGAAAAAGTAAGGTAAAAATGCATTGTATAGAGGTGAAGAAAATCACCGGAAAAGCCTCCGTATGTTTTAGCGATGAATGCCGTTAAAGTGGTCAAACTTGGTAATATTTGCAATTTTTTGTGGTGAATTATTTTAAGATTTGTGGTTTATACCTGTGAAGCGGTGACGCTTTGTAAGATTTGTGGTTTTTAGTGGTAATTTTTTAGCGCATTCACCGGAATTCTTACAAAAACTTGCCGTACATGAATTAGAAACTCTCACCTCCTGCATTTCAACCACATTTTCTTCCACTGGGCCATCTGTCACTTAATTATATTATATTTCCTATAAAATTTAAAACAGATACAGTCAGCTTAATAGAAAACACATGTGTTGTATGTTTGCAGTGATTACATTTTTAGCGGTTAAAGTTTTTTTTCACGGCTTAAGTAGTGAAAAGGTAAATTAAGGCGAATCTCACAAAAAAGAACTGCAGAAAAGTCCCTGCGAATTGACGCAAGATAAGCAGATTGTTGGAGTGTAGTTTTTTTCACCGCTTTCATCGATAAAACTATAACTTTTTATTTAGAAATCTCAACCGAAAATTCATGCTGTTTTAGACTAGCACACAAAAAGGATCTCTGACAACTATGTCATCGATTTGATCGGAATAACTTTTTGTTCCCATTAAAAACCACTCACAATTTTTCAAAAAAACTTTACTGACCAGTACGCATAGTTTCTGTGAACAAGTTTAGTGGATTGAAAATTAAGCTCACTTAGCGGTGAATCTTTGTAAGGTTTCCAGTTCCTAGCTGCAAATTTTTTGCCGCTCTCAACGCATTCGTCTCCTACTTTTCTGCAAAATGTCATGCTGTGATGCCATGTGATATTTATTGCAGGAAATAAATGTAGGAAATCAAAGTCTAAGATGTCAATTTTTTTCACCGCATTGACCGTTTTTCTGATAGTTTTTTAGCAATTCTTAGCTTGGCATTTCGCACAGGAAAGTTTTAAAAAAAAATGGCAGGCGATGTCTACCCCTGATCGCTAAAATCTCTGGTTTGTCCTACAGCTTCATTTCCTTCGGCTGATATATCGATAAAACAATTATCATTATTCATGCCCACACCTTTAAGAGAATCTGTGCAAAACTTTTTCCTCAAGATTTTATCCTATTTAGAGACCCATTGCATGCTCATGGGAATCTTATTACAGCTTGTTACACTGAAGTGATCGGGTGCTGGTCCATTTGCTCAGGCAAATCCTGATGGCTTCCGGGCGTACCTAGGTAGTAGCGGTCTTCGGGGTAGTTTAGTTTCGTGAAGTGTTCGGCGAGGTTATTGGCTACTTCATTAGTCTCGTTATCTAACAGAACAGCATCTCTGAAGTTAAAATCAGCTCATTTATGTGGGCGACAAAGATATTTGAATATTTTTGCATGAAAAGAGAACGAAAGCCTTTAAAAAAAATTTTCCAAACAATTAGCCCCCGTTACGGTGGCAAATTGTCGCAAACTTCTCTTAAAAACTGGTGTTGACTTTTTTCCGAAAAAAAATTTGAACTTATTTTGTCGACACTGCCTCAATGTTGCCACTTGAGCAAGCTGATTCAATATTCAGTTTCCGAATGTATGGCCGTCGTACATTTGAAAACAAGAATATTGAAAATTTTTAAAGAAAAACACGAAAATAAGCATATGTGGGACTGTAGTAAACGTAGCATAATAAATTATATGTGAAGCTTAACATTAGTGGAGAAATATTTGATAAAGTTCGCCACAAAAGACGAACAGCTTTTCATTTTTCTCTTCTGCATCGGCTGTACGTTTGACGCAAGAAGATGTTAGTTCGGTTCCAGAACTAGGAAGTCTTTCGAATGCTTGATTTTGAGACGTATGAAATATTCAGCATACAGTTAAAACCCAAACAAAAAAAATCATAAACAAACTATTTTGGTGCTTGTTTTACTGCTTTACATGAAACAATACAGAAAAGCAACATAATTGTTTTCGACGCAAATTGTTAACAATTTTGTTTTCAAATAGTGAGAAAAAAATTTGTTCACTTGGAATCAAACCACAAAAAGCAAATGAATTTTTTGTTTGCTTTGGTGTTGGACTTAAAAATATGCAAAATCAATTAAACAACTCCTCAAATATTGCATAGTTTCTGTGAACAAGTTTAGTGGATTGAAAATTATGCTCACTTAGCGGTGAAACTATGTAAGGTTTCCATTTTTTAGCTGCAAATTTCTTGCCGCTCTCAACGCAATCACTGCTTTCGTCTCCAACTTTTTTGCTAAATTTTATGCTGTGATGCCATGTGATAATTATTGCAATGAAATTTTGTAGGAAATCAAAATCTAAGATGTCAATTTTTTTCAACGCACTGACCGTGTTTCTTAAATTTTTTAGCAATTGTTAGCTTGGCAGTTCGCACCGGAAAGTTTTGAAAACAATGGCCGGCAATGTCTACCCCTCATCGCAAAAATCTCTGGCTTGTTCTATAGCTTCTTTTCCGTCGGCTGATATGACAATAGAACAATTATCATGCATGTCATCCGTCTTTTCGGAGTTAGACGGACAAACATAAAGGGACTGACAAACAATCAGGCTTATTTGATCATAATTTCATGTTATATAATTCATGCCCATACCACTAAGAGAATCTGTGCAAAACTTTTTGCTCAAGGTTTTATCCGATTTAGGGACCCATTGTATGCTCAACGGAACCTTATTACAGCTTGTGACTCTGAAGTAATCGGGTGCCTGTCCTTTTTCGCAGGCAATTCCTGATGGCTTTCGGGCATACCCTAGGTAGTACCCTGGTTTTCGGGGTTGTTTAGTTTCGTGAACTGGCTTCTTCATTATCTCTGTTCTTACTGAACAGCATCTCTGAAGTTAAAGTCAGCTCATTCAGGTGGGTGACAAAGGTATTTGAATATTTTTGTCTGAAAATGAAATGAAAGCCATTTGAAAAATTTTCCTGAACAATTAGCCCCCGTTACGGGGGCAAATTGTTGCACAAAGATTTTTTAAAAAAGTGGTGATCAATTTTTTCCAAAATATTTTTGTCGATGCTATCCCACTGTTGCCCAGTTAGGCGAGCTGATTCAATATTCATTTACTGAATGTATGAAGGTTGTACACTCAAAAACAGATTCATGGAAATGTTTAATGAAAAACATGAAAATAACCCTATGGGTTACAGTAGTAAACGTAGCATGATAAATTATAAATTGGAAGTTAAAGAATTATGTGAATGAAGTTTAACCCTAGTCGAGAAACATTTGATTTAGTTGACAAAAAAAGACGAACAGCTTTTCATTTTTCTCTTCTGCATCGTCTGTACGTTTAACGCTACAAACGCAAGAAGATCTTAGTTCGGTTCCAGACCTAGGTAATCATTCGAATGCTTGATTTCAAGACGTATGAAATATTCAGTTCATACTTGATACAAAAGCACGAAAAATTGTAACCAAACTATTTAGAGCTTGTTTTACTGTTTTACACAAAAATATTCAAAAAAGGAACATGTTCCTAATGATTTGTTTTATTAATAGAAGACGCAAATTGTTAACATTTTTGGTTTGAAATACTAAGAAAAAATTGGTTCATTTGGTGTCAAACCAGAAAGCAAATGAATTTTACGCTTGCTTTGGTGCTGTACTTATAAATATACAAAATAAATTAAACAACTCCTAAATTTCAAAACAAATATACTGAAGATTTCTTTCCTTTTAAACAGAAATCACTGAACGTTTTTTATAATTAAAAACAATGCCCGGTTTGGAAAAAAAGAACAAACCAAAGATTTCACACGTTTCGGAGCATATAGACGAACAATTTCCCCGTTGAAGACCAACCACGCCAAACAAACTAATAGTACCAACAAAATTTTATCTCAATATTTAAACATATAATGTTTTTTCCGTCGTTTTGTTCAAAATTCGTGACAAGGTAAATTATGAAATAAGCAATTCACTTGGTTATAATGATGATACACTGTCTTCAACTTTAAATAATCAAATTTAGCAGCTAGGCAAGTCAAAGGCTCTAAGAGTTCAAAAAAGAACCATGCTTCTTCCAAAATTAGGATGCCTTCGAAATTCAGCCAGCTTTGGAAAAAAATTGTTTTAGTAGTGTTAAAAAAATGCAATCTAGTTGAAAAGTATTTAGCAACAATTTTCTCACTACAAAAAGTTACAAGACGATAATTGATAATTTTGACGAAAACTGAACAAAATAAGGATAAGGGATCTGATAATAAGAAAATGACATAAAACATAAAAAACTAAATGTTATGCAGTTTATCGCAAAATGAGAATTATTCTATTTTAAAGGCACGATGATAGATGAATTGTTGAATTGTTGGACTTTTTTCTTTATTTGTTTTTGTTCAACATAGCTCAACAAAAAAAGTCAAAATATTTCTTCTCCATCGGATCGGGTGCATTTTTTGTTCCAAAACGTGAGAAGGTTTTGCTATGTATGGTTTCAGACGCAGAAGATCTTTAGTAATTTTGATTTTGAATAGTAAGAAATTATTGATTTACTTGGATTGAAACCACAAAACTAATGATTTTTACGCTTGCTTTGGTGTTGCACTTAAAATTACACAAACTAAATTAAACACTTCCTCAATTTCAAAACAGTTATACTGAGAATTTCTTTCCTTTTGAATAGAAACTACTGAACCTGTCTTGGAATTAAAAACAATGCCAGTTCTGGCAATATTGAGTCAACCAAAGATTTCAGACGTTCCCGAGGATATGAACGAACAATTTCCCCTTTGAAGACCAAGCATGCCAAACAAACCAATTGTACCAACAACTTTTTGTCTCAATGGTGAAACATATATGAGTTTTCTTCCGTCGTTTTTGTTGGATATTCGTTATTAGGGAAGGGGGAAGGGAAGAAGAATGCAACTCTCATGTTTTGAATGGTGATACACTCTCTTCAAAATATAACTAATCAATTTTATAAGCAAGACTAGGCAAAGGCTCTAAGCGTTCAGTAAAAAACCATGTTTCTTCCGAAATTAAGATGCAGCCAAAATTTGGCCAGCTCTGGGCAAAGTTTGATTTCAATAGTGTAAGAAAAGGAAAACTAGTGGGTGAAATTTTGGCAAAAATTAGTCCAAGACAGAAATTTAAAAAATGGATTTTTTTTTCAATTTGAAAAAAAATAAATTTTCGGGATATGATAGCGGGAAGAAAACACAATGAATGATATATATACACATATGAAACACTTTATTACTCAAAAACAATACACACAGAGCATATTTTCTCTCCTTTTTTCGAATTTTTGGAACAGTTAACGGGATGGGGTTGTGAAACGCGCCTGATTTCAATGAGGATTCAAAATCATTAAAATAAACATAATCAAGGTTTAGAAGATGGGCTTGGACCGGCTCTGCCCGGTAAAAATTCATTTCTTCTCAATTTAACATGCCGTCGAATTTCAGCCAGTTCTGGATAAAAATTATCTTTCACGGTTCAAAATTGGTAATTAAGTACAAATTTTGAACCGTGAAAGTACCAATTTTGAACGATTGGTAATTAAATACCAATGCAATTTTTCGGATAAATTAGTTGTAATGTTGAGACCGTAAAGGTAAAAATTAGCTTAAAAAATTATGAGCTAGAAACAACGGAACACACTACAGAAGAGAAAAACATAATAACAACTAAAAAAAATACGTTTTCGTCTCTTTTTCTAAAAAAAAACTGAAATCCCGTAAAAGAAATTTCTCTAACAATTAGCCTGAAAGTGTTGGATGAAATTGATTGAAATAACTATATGCGTTAAGATTTCCAGAACTTTTCACAAAGCATATAAAATTATATAGAATTTAATTAAACTGTGAGCAAAAAAGTTCGATTTTAAAAACAGATTCTGTACGATTGAAAAAGACAATGAACTTTTTGTTTTCTTTTTACGCATTGACTGGACGTTTGGATTTCAAACATAAGAAATTGTTGGTATGTTTGATACTCATACAATAATGATCATACAAAATAAGCTGGTATTAAACGTCCGAACATTTCGGTTACTTATATACTCATTCCTCCTTTACAATGAAGTCTCCAGACCTTTATTACAACTATAAACCATGCGGGATTTTTCGAAACTGAACGTATTAAAAATTACTTATGTTACAGATGGTCCAAATGATATTTTTTTGCTGAAGACCAAGCAAGCCAAACTAAGCTAACCTACCGACCATTTCTTTTCTGAAAACAACTCTTCCGTCATTTCTAGACGGACTTCTCGACTAGTTGAGAGACTTGCGTATGCAATCAATTTGGTCTCAATGATGGTACACTGTCTTGAACTTACAGCTAATCGAGGTTTAGCAGCTAGGATTAGAAAAGACACTAAGCGTTCAAGACAGAACCGTGTTCCTTTCAAAATTTAGATGCAGTCAAAATTTGGCCAGCTGTGGATATAACTTGATTTCGACAGTATGAACTAAATTTCAAGACAATTGAAGAAATTTTGGCAACAATTAGTCAACGACAAACATACAAAAAGTAATTATTGATGAAATTGAATTAAAACTGAACAAAATAACTAGGCGGTTTATGATAACGTGAAGATAACACAAAACATAATAATTTAGAATGTAGTTTAACTCAAGTCGAGAAAAACTCAATTTCAAACGCACGACATTCGTTGAATTGTTCGTTTTCGTTTTTTTCTTCTTTTTTCATTTTGTTCAATTTAGCTCTACAAAAAAATTGACAATTTTTTTTTAATATCCGCTGTGTTGAGTTCCTAATCGTATGAAATTGCTGCTATGTCAGGTTTAAGACCCAGAAAATCTTTGGTATTTTTGATTATTAATAGTAAGAAAAAAATGGTATATTTCAATCAGACTAGAGAGCAATATATTTTATCGCCTGTTTTAGTATCGTTCTTATGATTATTCAAAAAACACCATGTTTGTTTAAAACAATTGAAACAACTCCTATGTTTCAGAACCAATATTCATGACATTTTACGTTATGAGCCAAAATATCTGAACGTTTGCTACATTCCCAAGCAAACCAAAATTTTCCGTCGTTTCTAATGGGAACTCTGGGCCACATAACGGGATGGGCATATAAAATCTGCTGTTTTTTGGTGAAACAGTATAGTTAATTTTGAATCAATCGAGATGTAGCAACTAGGCTCTGCAAAGTATCTGCCCGCTCCAAAAAGTACCATGATTCTTCCGAGATTAATTTACAGTCGAAACTCGGCCAGCTCTTGATAAATAAGTAATATATAGGTGAGCTACCCTCCCTGGGGGGCGAGGTCCCCCATGTATTAAGATAGGGTATGGCGTATTTCCAGGAGATAGGGGCCTCTCACATGTATTAAGATAGGGAATAGATTGCATGTATTAAGATTATGTATTAGCCGGCCACATGTATTAAGATTAATTATAGCCGTCGACAAGTATCAAGATTAGTTATAGCCGCAGACATGTATTAAGATTAGTTATAGCCAGGGACATGTATTAAGATTAGTTATAGGTGCCGCCATGTATTAAGATAGGGTAAAGGTTTTGTGCATGTATTTGTGCATGCACATATGCTAGTAGTATAGTCGACGCAAATGTGGGGGGTAGGTTCGGAGACATTCCTGATTGGCTGAAATTTTGAGGGGAAAATATCAATTTTTGTGTAGTTATTCAGTGTTTACTTGAGAACAATAGAATTGGCGTGGGTAAATAATTGTAATTATCTGAGGGTTAATTATGTGACATGTTGAATTTTTGTTTACAAATTTTAGGTCATATTAAATTGTGAAATTAATTGGCGTGGATTTTCAATTACTCTAATTATCTGAGGGTAATTATGTGACATGTTGAATTTTGGTTGATAAGCGTTAGGTCAATTGCAAAGATTGTTCCCCTAATTGTTTGAATCAATTGTGTAACAGTTGCTTTTTGCGCGCTCATTAATTGGAAAAAGTTCAATGATAAAAAACATGAATTAAAATAGTATATAGTTACAGACACAGTATAAATTATGATCACCAAAATACAAAATTACTCAATCATTTACAATAAATTGTATAAATTTCAATAAGCATTAAGGTACACTTAGCCGAGTGGTTAATAAAGTTCAATAAAAAAAGTTTAGAAAACTCACGAGAAACAGTTACGAGAAACATATACTATCGACTTTATTAACTTCAGCCTAATAAATACCAAAATGAACACTACTACATATAGTTACTAACAAAATTTATCACGTGCACATCATGAATATTGTTCAAGTTGGTTTGGAAAAACTTAAATAGTTGAAATGCTGCAAAAATTGCGTAGAATCCATCCAAATTTTGCATCTTCTGAAGTTGTCGGTGTATTATTTTTTATTACTTTTTACCTAAAAATTGGAATGTATTACTGATCGAGCCAGAGAATCCGCATAATAGTAATTTCTGTTGAGTCGAGCAATCAATATCCAATTTTCACCGACTTCTTTACTCGAAGCAGTGTTAATGATTGCAAAGCTGAATTTGGGTAAATTTGGAATGAAATCTGCCGGAAACGATCCATTGTATTTGAATTTTAGCTCAGGAATGCGTTCAATATTTGTTGAAGAGATTGATTATCCATGACAAATAATTGTCTGTTGCAATTCGCAAGCTCCTTTGGAACAGGGATTTCTCACATTACAATCAAATTGAAATGATTCGTTCTTTTCAAAAAAGCAACAATCCTTCGATTGGGGAATTGTACGTATCAGATCTTCTGTAGATTTACTTACTCTGTCTTCACTGTTACTGGTGACATCCTGACATCGGGATGAAAGATAATAATGATGATTAAAAGTCCCAGGAATACTGCACAAATAAGGTATACACATAAGTTTGTTGTAGGTCTACCCCAATTTTCATCAATTCCCTATCTTGATAATATAGTACGAAAAGGGTTGCAGCTGGGTGATGAAAGTACATATCCAACCAATGTTCCAACGCAGAAGGCAATAATATAAAAACCATAAAAAATTGAAAAGAAAATTAAAAAATCTTGATTAGTGCAGAGTTCTTCAGACATTTTTAGCAACTGTTCCAAACTGATCAAATTAACTGTTGATATTCGTTCTCCGAGAACAATCAGCTTGGTTACATTGGTTAGCGGACGTTCAAAGAACATTTCCAAACGAAGACTTTCCCCACTGAGTTCAGGATAATAAACATTTTCACCAGCATCTTGGAGTGAGGTGAGATCGAATACAAGCACATAAAGATCTGTAAAGAAATCATTCGGTAACCCAGGAATTTCTTCGTTGAAGTTCATTGCCTTCATTGTTGTAACATAAGCTCTACAATTGTTGGTTGTATCAATTGAGACAACAGCTCTCCCCCCTCGAACAATTCTCAGCTCCCGCAGTCCAAACTTTCGATAATGAAAAAGACTTCCTTGAAAATGTGGGGTGAATGCTGAATTAGTGGTCAGTGCTATTGCAATTCGCCCGATTGGAGAATTATTGAAAACATTTTCTTGAATAAATTGATTTTGTCCAGAAGGAATAATAAATGTTCGCGCAGTTGTCGCCATAAAATTATAGCAAGCTGGTTGATGTGTTAGTTGATACTTGAATGTCTGGCGCTCGAATCATTTTGAGTCTAATTTTTGTATTAGGAAGTAATAATTTTTCACATTGAAATAATACAGAAGCTGTTCTTCCCCAGCTATGAACGGGCTTCTTTCATGATCACTAGGATCTCTCTCAAATTCGTATCCATGACAAGCCAAAACTCCTTCATTATTCATTGTAGAAGCAATGAATTCATTGGATATCAGAGCTTTGTGGCCATGGAGTCCGTTAGAGTTGTACACTTGTTGATTGGTTAAATACACTTCGCAGTTGAAGAAAAGAGAGTGTAACAAGTTGTTGAATCAACTTGTTACACTCTCAGAGAGTGTAACAAGTTGAGTGTATCAAATCGAGATAAAAACTTCTCTCTGTTTCAAATTCAAATTCAATGCTGCTTTCATCCTGTGAAGTACTGGGATAAACTTCTTGAATATGGCAGGATTCAATTGGCTCCAAAACCAAAATGTTGTCAAAAATCTCCAAGCAAGAATTTGTAAAGTGCCTATAACGGAAATTACTAACATTTGTTGATCTGGTATTAATTTTAGTTTCGAAAAAATATCCCTCCTAGTTCGACGGCGTCGACTAATTTTTGGCGAGCGTTTTCGAATAATACGTCGTTTTTTAGGTTTTGCTCCTCCTAGTTTTTTACGTAAAGTTTTCTTTCCAACATCTGTGGCTGTAGATTTGAACTTTTTCCTTCCAGCTAATACATTTCCGATTTCTGGCGCAGCTAATTCAATCAAGTCAGCACCAACTCTTTTAGCTGCTGGTACAACATATCGTCTCAAAAATGGAATTGCAGTCCTCCCAATTGTTTGTGCTAAAGCTCCAAATCCTCTTCCCCTTTGTCTTTAATAACCACGAAATACGGTAAATCACTGTCGGCAATCATTTTTTGTAAATTTAATTTAAAAAACGGTTGTCTGAAGCTCTTCTGAACATCAATACAGCTCTAGTTACACCAACTGAATTGAAGGCAACTTTTTCACCGTATGAGTCGCGGAGCTCAAGTTTAACGCTGTGGAAAGAATTTTTCAGAATCTTTATAAATTGTAGATTTGGTAAGTTTTGATAATTCATATATTGTGCAGTAGATATTATGTCTCCATTTTTAAATTTAAAAATAAACGAAAAAAAACGGAAAAGCGTGGCTTTTGTATCACCTACGATATTGTATTCAACAATATCACTATATATCATGAGAGTATGAATTCGAACAATATCGTAGGGAAATTTAGGAATATGTGGTCCAGCACCACTCATAAAAACTCCCATTCCGTAAACAGCTTCCTCACACCCAAATACGTGACAGAGATTGGTACTGAAGATAACTATTAACAAGTTTTCATTAGGAAAACTTAGGGAGATTCTCTGTGTAATTCTGTTGACTTTTACATTGATTGGAATTTTCTCATACTTTTCGCTTTCCTGAATTGTTTTGTTCATTTCGTTCACAATATCAGATATTGATGGATATAGTCCTGTATCATTTGTATATTAATCGGAAAGTTTTGTATCTGGAGTTGCCGCATCTAGATGGAAAATTTTTCCATCAGTAATATTCTGGTACAAAGATGGATATGATAGTTCCGTTACTGCCACCTCCCATTCTCCTTCAAGGTTAATCTGTACTGGAAGGAAATTGGTCAAAGAACTCAATATATTAGTGGATAACAATCAAAAGATGCGTTGACAACCAGCTCTACCGTAAAAGAGTTCATCACTAAATGATACACTTTAAGAGCTCTTGTTCATAAAATTTTCCTAGCATTTCATCACCCTGCTCTCCCTTGAGGTTGTATGTTGGAGGTTTGTAAGTAGCAAACCTAACAATTTCAAATATTTCACTCGTGAACTGTGACTTGTATCCTTCTAAAAGGAAAATTGTATTTCGAAATTCGTACTTTATCCCCTACTTTAAACCGAGGTTTTTTGTTTTGACTGATCGGATTTTTGTAAAAAAAAAATTGATGAAAAGTATTTGTTTTTTACCTCCTTTGGAGCCTTACCTGTAGATCTATTTACTCTACTATTCATTGTATTTAGGAAAGAGCTGATTTTTGCAAGGTACTTATACCCGTTTTCTTCGAAGTGATAAATAATGTTTTTCAAAGATCTGATAGCTCTCTCAGCTAAGGCAGCTATTGTTTCACTTCTCGTTGAATAAATTTTAATTTTCTTTTGGCTACAAAGTTTCCAAAATTCGCCACCAAATTCTGTTCCTTGATCAACCCATACTTTTTGTGGGATGTTGTTTTTTCGTAGCATTTTTTTGAAAGCTGCTACAGCATCCGTAGAATTCATTGATTTCAATTTGGACAATTTTTATGTAAGTTCTTTTGAAGTTCCGGTAATAACTTTGGAACGTTGTCAGAGTAGAGAGATGTTGTGTGCTCATCACTCAAATATGTGGTCTGCTTTTTATGTTGTGGAAGGAAAAAAATTAATGGAATCGATCCACTATTTATACAAAACCGAAGAGAGTCGACTGTTTTGGGAGTTAAATCAATGTAAATGACCATAAGGTATAGAAGTTGCTTTGGTATACCAATCTTTTATTTGTGAACCTAATCCCAAATGTTGACTCAGAGTGTTTTATTGCAGTACATCTCTAGGAGATTTGAACAAGATAATATGAGTATTTTGTAACTCTATATCTCCTCCTAATCTACTCTGATGAAATAAATTTTGTTTGATATATATTGTTCTGAGTCCTTTATGTCTTCCAGCTGTTGCAATTTTAACGAAAGCTTTAGAGCTGGAAATCTCCTCGCAAGAGTCTTCAAAAATTAACAGGTATTTTGTTCCGTTATTCGGGAGGTTTTGAATAAACTCAAATACAACTACTTCTTTAAACTCAATAGTTTTAACATCTTTAGACACTAAACCAAAAAGAGGTTGATAATGTTGATAGAAGTAGTAAATTGTGTCAAAATCTGGTTGAAAAAGTCCAATTGTTAACCATTCATGTATAAGATGAGATTTTTCAGACCCGCTTGGACCAACCAATGAAACAAAAATTCGTTCTTTTGAGGAAATTATCTTGTTCATAATTTAGGTGAAGGTAAAATATAACCAACTGTACTAGAAAGGATTGCAATCCAAACTGATGTTTCTTCACAAGTTGTAGCCAATGTTATTCGTACTATAAAACAGGCCAGAATTACGAATATAACAAAAAATTGGGACAGAAAAACGACTAGAGACCTATTACAAGTCTGTCCAAAACATTTCCATGATTGTCGTTCTTGATTATTATATCAAAGACAAAATTACCCAAATTAAATCCTTTATATGTATGCAGTCATTTAAACGTTATCATTGAGACGATAGAAAAAATGCTCCACCTGAATTGCGATGTAAATAAATAAAAAAATGAGATAAGCTTCTAAACATAAAAAAAAGAAACAAACAACAGCGAGAGCCAAAACACTGCCTCTTCACAAGAATTAATAACAGAAAGCATAAAAAGGAAAATAAATTCAGAATTAAGAAAAACGACAGAATTGAAGTGAATTATAACTCAGTAGCGCCAGGACAAAATTTGTTCAACTTTCATTTTTGAAGCAACTTTTCTATGTTCTGTGAAAGAATAAAATGATTTTAAAAATTAATTAAGAGACAATATGATACATTACAACCACAGTAAATAAAAATTTTTACAAATACTAAATTTTGTCAAAAAAATTAAGAACCAAATTTCCATAAGCATAAGCTTTCTTCTCTGCACAGTGTAATGCTTTCTTGTGTCGGAAGGGGTAGTTACTACATTTCCAGATAGTATATTCGTTGGAAATCAAATTAGAGCCTTTTGGACATCCAAAAGCGTCCAAATTTTCACATCCTTACACAAGTAATTGGATAGGTTTTCATATTTTTCCAATCCTTTGGCAAAATATTCGGTTGTAGGAGAACAGTGTTGGTGAATCATGGTTGGAAGATCTGAGTAATCAACTTTTCCATAATTCTAGTTGATTCCATGTAAATTCTTTGTGTTCCACTTTGCTTGAACTTTTGGATTGTAGTCATCCGGTGGGAGGAAAGTATATCCCAACACAATTCAGTCCTTGAAAATTCCCAGCTCTTTGACAACTGTTCCCTCCAAGCACTCAATATCAAACACAACGAGAGTCATCCTCTTTTTTGCTGAGATAATTGACAAATGATTAACAATCTAATATTTTAAAAATATGAGAATGACAAACTTTGATGTAGAGACAAAAGAATAATCCAGTTATATGACCCAGAAGACAGGAGCTGGGTAATTGCGGCAACATGTAGCAATAACCGTGTCCTTCGTCCGTTGTTGTTTTTGCAGCTCCAGCAGAATCATGTAAAATTGCACGTAGACAAAAATTTTTTGATCTAGCTAAGAAAAAATTCAAAAGAGAGTTTCCATATCCAATTCTTCCTCCGTGAGGAAAATTCTAATCAATTTCGTCGAAATCGACATTTCGGTCCCAAATTTTACAGGCTGCGAGAAAACAGTTTTTACGTTTTTCATTCGTTGGAAACATTGAAAGTATGCTTCCGTAACAATTTAAAATGATTACCAGAGTAACAATATTCATTAACTCTGAGTTGTTTCGTCAAAAATAATGCAAGTCTCTTTATAATTTTCTTTATAGGAAAGAAGGGTTGATAGATGATCTACTAGATTTTTGTACTCCTCTTTTTTCAAACCAATTTTTGTAAGAAAACTCCACTGATATCAGTTCCAGCGATGTTGATAAATGGAAATTTCTTGTTTGTCAGAACGGTATGTTAGAGCTGTTCTGCGTAGTCCATTATGAATAACCCACTTGAATTCAGAAATTTTGCGCTTCATGAACTTTATATGAATATCTTTTGAGCTCGTCATGTAACCTGACGTGAAAAATTTTTGATTTGTCTCTGAGACTTAAAAAAATGTTTCTAGAGCATCCAATATCCCAACTCATTCTAAGAAGAAGAAAGTTTCAAATAAAAACCGTTTACTGAAAGACAAATACAAATAGCCACCAAATATTCATCATTCAATATGAAGAAAAAACATTATAATATTGCGCAGCAGTAGTTATTGAAATGTACATTGTTCAATATTAGAGAAATCTTTAAGATTTTCAATCAGTTCCTTCAACTCGTCCATTTTTTAGCTGACGTAAGTCACTTGTTTGAACTCATTGCTATCTTTGCGACAAAACAGTCGGATCTGGACATAAACTGAAGCTGGATTGTCTTGAACGTACTGTATAAGGGTAACGTAGGGTCTTCGATTTTTTCCAAAGCTGATATCTCTTGCTTTGTGACATTCTTGCAGCACGTCTTTCATTTTTGGGTTCTTCTCAAATTGAGGTGGATTTTCTCAAATTTCCCAGTGTCCATTCAGCAGATCGTTCTTCAGGAGAGAAAATTTCTTGAATTCGCAATCTCCAATTCTCAATTGTTGGTACTTTTCAAATGTTCCACATTTATCTTTTTTGAAGACTTGAAAAATTGGTTCAGAGTAATTTTGTCCATTTCTAATTAATTGGGACACAGTAAATCTCCCAAATGTGTTTGGATGAGAGCCAAAGTCAATATAAAATGGGACAGAATCAGCATCCAATTTAGGTTGTGAATCTGTAAACATTGATGGAGCTCTCGAGTAAAAAGGAGATACTTTGGAGAGACATTTACGTAACTTGAGCTGCTAGAAAATGATTAAATGATCTGCTTAAAATTTTAAGGCCCTCTACAACAAACATTTTCCTTTTACGCTAATGACATCATTGTTTTCTCACAATTTCCTAAAAAGGAAGAGAAAAATGTGTCGATTTATACTTTTTCCTTAAAAGGATTTCTAATCAGAAATTTTCAATAAAAAAAAACTTTTGAATCATTATAGAAAAAGCGTCTTTGTGTTTAGCACGTCTGTGTTGCATTAAAGAGAAGTAGTGACGAAAATATTTTGAACAAGTAAAACAACAAAATTTCTGAATCCGCTGTTTCTTGAATTGATTCATATCTCAAAGGAGATTTTAAATTGCACATGACAATTTCATTGGTTTCCTTATTTGAAATTTGAATTCGTTTATAATAAAAAGGTTGATTTCCTTATTTGGAATTTGGCTTTATTTATAATAAATAAGTTAGTTTCCTTATTTGTAATATAAGTTCTCAGGAAATTGATTTCCTTATTTGAACGTACTAAATATTTTTACAGAATGGCAGCAGTTATGAGTCAGGTTTTATCAAACTTTTACAAAAAATTTTGTGGATAGGCGTTGTTCATATCTGTATTTGTCAAAGATTATAGATCATATATTCTTACAAATGAATATATTGTTGCTTCACACAACAGTTTCTGTCCCCTTAAAACCTGTCGATATCACATTGTTCTCATTTCTTCCTCCACCGAAGACTTGCTTCAAAAACTTTCTTATTTATATCAGACAGTCGATTGTTTGTATAAATTATATAAACATCAATTTTTTGGCAATATTTTGGAAGAATCGGGACTTGTCTTTACTCAGATAGACAGAGCAGTACAACAAAATTATGAAAACAAAGTTGTTGAGAAATTACCCAGTGTGTCCAAAAAAGATTGAATAGAAAGAAGTTCAAGAGACATCTACTGCGAGCTGAACAAAGAATTGTAGGCACACAAAAGATGGCTTACATTCTTCATTTCTGGACAGAATTCAATCTATTAAAAACTCAAAATATGAGAGAGAATTGATAAAAATTGTTGACTGTTTGTTAGATGGTCCTGGCTTAATTGATAACTCTCCGTTATATCTTGAAATTAGAAAGTAATAAATTTGTATTTGCATCACATATATTTACATAGTATCAGTTTTATATTTTGGTTTAAAGTCAAAAAATTCAATTTCTCATTTTTTACAATCTTTTTCCTAAATGTTTATATTGATACCCCAAATCTGTTAAATGTCGAGTTTTGTAACAAATTATTCTTTTAAATGTCGAGTTTTCTCAACAAAATTTTTGTTAAATAACTAATTTTCATTTAATTTTTTTTGTTCAAATACCAAAAAACCGATTTCAATTGGATACAACAAAGCGCAAATTTTTTCCTGATTTTCACCAGTTTACGGTATAATTTACCGCAGAATATGAAGAAATTTTTTAATTTTTAAAGTGACAAGTTTTCATTTACTATTACAACTTTAAAAACGAGTTTTCGTACAGGTTTTTTTTTTCATAGAAATCAAATTTCTGATCAGTTTTTTTCTTAACTATCAAATTTTTGATCAAGTATTTTTGTTAAATGTTGAGTTTTGATAACACTGTTTCCGTTAAATATCAAGTTTGGTAAAAAAAAGTTTTAAAACTCAAAATTTTAATTGATGATATCCTTATGAACTGCTTTAGAAAAGAAAGCTCACTTAAGAAAGATAATATTATACAGAATGTTTAAATTCATCACCAGGAAAATGTATAAATCAACATGCAACTTTTCCGTTATGATCGATTACAAATGAAGTTGAAAAATTGTACCAACTCAAACCTATTCAAATAGTGTTCTCACAACATACACTGGCAAGTTTTGAATCTCATTCCCAAAAGGTCTAGAACGTTCAAATATCACTAGAGGATCAGTTGGTTGAACGCTGATTGAAGTTGTTGAATGTTTATCAGTCAGCAAAATTGTATGGTGGGCTGTTCCATCCTCTATGGAACGTAATGTCATTGATGGAGTAGTCGGCATATCAGTAGAACAATAGTACTGTGCCGGATCAAAGTTCTGCTGATCATTTGCTGACCAAGTGCTAGTATCAACACTTAGCTCACTCCCATCAAAACCCGACACAGTTTGAGGCAAATTCTCTGACTCATCTACTGAACTCAAAACTTGATTTACATCCAGGGCTAGAGAACCAAGAGTTGGGAATTTGCCCTTCTTCCCAAGGGAAAGTATATTGAATGTTGCCAGCGACGTAGTTCGGTGAAAACTCTGTCCCAGCAACGTGAGGATAGTGGTGCCCACTAAAAACAGCAACTTCGTGTCCCATTGCTTGAGTTCGAAGCTGATTCTCCGTAATTG
The DNA here is from genome assembly GCF_964194025.1 of Convolutriloba macropyga. Lineage (NCBI taxonomy): Eukaryota > Metazoa > Xenacoelomorpha > Acoela > Convolutidae > Convolutriloba > Convolutriloba macropyga. Next base: position 2,335,701 of record NC_134476.1, read on the forward strand.
GAAACATGACCTTGACGATAGGTGTCGAACTGTTGTCGCTGGTGTTCAATAATATGCCACACAGTGATGGGTAAAGTGATTACAGACTCATATAATCCGTTTGATAAATCTTTAACACCTATCCGAGCAGTCTCCTCAGTGAAGGAAAATGAGTACAGAAGGCTATTGTTTTGCACAGTAAACTCCATTTTGTTCAGATGAATTGATAGAAGGGGATTTTTCAGAAACGAAAGCAGTTTTTAAATGAACGTGAGAAAAACTGTCAAGTAGAGAGTAAGTTAGAAAACAACAAATTTCACTTTATAGCAGGATAAAAAGAATATCTAAGTTAGAAACAGATAAACGTTAAAACTGAAGTAAGCTCTGTAGATAAGAA
>NC_134476.1:2336276-2391349 GCF_964194025.1 Convolutriloba macropyga
CTTACCAAAACGATTCCAATGAATCGGTGGTTTTTGTGAAATGTAGCTGTACTTGGTTTAGGTCTTGTAGAGAAGTATATACTTCTGCCATGTTTTCCTCTCCTAAATATTACGAAATGCTACCAAATACACTGACTTCGAGGGGTTTTTCATCTGTAACATACCCTTTAACATTTCAAAAAGTTTCGAGAAAACATTGTCTAACATTGAACCAATTAGAAAAAATTATTTCACTCTTTCAAATTACAGTTCTTGAAATGATAAAAACTTTTTCTTTCAAAAACTTTCGATCACAAATTTATGATTTTTGCTCACCTTCTATATTTGGATTAGATGCGCGCTTGTTTCTCTCGATCAGTCAGACAAGCTGGATTTTTTCTGTTTGTCTGAAAAGTTTTGTGTTTTGCGTGAAGAAACCTCTTACGTCTTTACTTCACACCAAAAATAGACTCTCTTTTCTCTCAACTTTAATCATAGTCAGGTAATTGTAGAAAAGTTTTAATGTGATGACAAATATTACGTTTGTACGTCGCAACCAAAAAAGACAATCAACTGACAAAATTATTCAACAGCTCAAAATAGAATACTATGTTCACATGATTTTTTTATTATCAAAAGTCTAAACTGCGCTGACTGACTTTGAGTGTTCGGCTTGAAAAGTAAGAAAAAAAACGGACTATTACGCCATAACAGGTGCTCAAAATGCATGCTGCAGCATAGCTCAGGTATAATTTCTCGATGGCATATGTTCTGGAGAAATTCAAGTGACTCAAATAATTGACAGTTGCTGAAACAAACTGGGGGAATGGGTTCCAAACAATTATCCTATGTTCTTCAGACAAGAGTTTGTTTAAATATCCGTTGACTCATGTCTCCAATAAGCCTTAGAGGCCAGACAAGACAATTTTGGTTTTGCTCTTTAAAACACCGGTATTTTTTGGTTCTGAAAAAAAATTAAGCGCCCTGGCGTCATTTTGTTAACAGTCAATCAGCCGATGAAAGTACCCAACTGTCCATCAAAAACGACTTTGTTCATGGTTTTTGGATAATCAAAAGTTAAACTGCAATAAATTATTTTCTCCCACAAAAATGGAAAACTTGGCAATAAATGTACAGAAAATAAGTAAATATCTCAGCATAACTCTCGTTTGACTTTTTAAACATATTTTTTAAATCTCAAAAATGTATATTTGAATAACACCAAGGTTGAAGTTACATGTTGTATTATTTTAAATCAAACATACTACATCTTTACCTTGAATAATTAAATATAATAAAAAAACTAAGGACCAGATTCCAGTTATCGTGAATTTTTTATAAAAATAAACTTTTGAGGCCTTCAATTTTTTTTGTCCATTGGAACTCGTTCGTGTCTTTTTTGCATCTCATCCTCTAATTCTTTTTAAAATTTTTTCTTTAATTTTTCTTTCTCAGAGCTCTTGAATTTCATTCCACTTCCGAACGAAGTTTCTTTTAATTGAATTATGACTCTATTTTGATTTCCACTTTGTTGTGAGAGAAAAATCAGATGTACTATTATTTACTTTAATTTCAACGTCTCCGATTATTCTGATTTTCTTTTGGCCTTGTATGTTTGTTTGTCGGACGAATCGAAAGTCTATTTAATGAAGTTTTTGCTATTTAAAGTTCTGTGGAAGTAATTTATTTTCAAGAAGTATTTTATGAGCACTTACATGTTTTGTTCGACAAAAGCAAACTTTTATGTCCCCTCCATTTTGTTTGTTTATCCGTTCAATTGATTAGGATGGCAAACTTTGAAAAAATATGGCATTAAATTCTAAATGCGATTATATATTCGAGCCTTTAAAGCTATTTGATTGCGTACCAAAAATATTCATCTGATAGCTAAAGTCATTTTGCTGATCACATTATTTAGTTGTTTTTTTTATGTCAACTCTTTGTCAAGAATAACACCTAAGTATCTGCATTCAACTGTTGGTTTAAATGAATGACTTTTAATTTCAACTTAATTGAAAGTTGGCAGTTTTTCTTTTTTGAAAACCTTTATTTCTGTTTTCTCTTCATTTAGTGTTAACCTGTTTTTTTCATATAGTGTTCAGTTTCCATCAGTATTTTTTTAAGCCTTTGCGTTCAAACACTGTTCATTTTTTTCATGTCAAAAAATTGCTGTGTCATCTGCAAATTGTAAAACATTCGATTGTTTGTTATTTCTTCCCCGAATTCATATAAATAAAGTATGATTATTAGTGGTTCTAGTGCAGTGCCTTGTGGAACACCGTGATATTTAATTGTCCAGCCGGATTCAACTATTCCGTTTCTAACCCACTGATTCCTGTTAATTATAAGCGAATTGAATAAGAATCTTGCGTTTTCTCCAAAATTATTTTTTTTCAAATTTTTGAATGAAAATGTCCAAGAATATTGATTTTAATGCTTTCGCTAAATCCAAAAAGTTTGTTGAGACTATATCTTTTTCTTCAATGTAATGATTTAATTTCTCGGTCAGGTCAATTATTGTTTTAATACACGACTTTTATTTGTGGAAACCAATTTGATTTTTGTTAATTATTTTATTCATATCTAAATTTTCCGATATTTGCTCCAGAAGAAGTGTTTTAATATTTTTTGCTAATGTTGGAGTGATCAAAATTAGTCGACAGTTTTCAGGATTATGGCTGTCGCCTTTCTTATAAATGGAAGTGACATAGGCTTTTTTAGAATATCAAGGAAGGTGTTTGCGTTTATACACTCGTTAATAGCAAACGGTAAATGGGCTCCTAAGGACCACTTAAAATTTTTCTACGCCCAAGATGGTATATACACTGGTCCAACTGGTTGCTGCGTTGGTAGTTTGTCAATAAAATTAAAAGAAGGCAACATAAGAGTAACAATTTTGCCCTTGTAAAGCCCAAGATGGGCAAAACAATTATTCAAACACTCAGCAATGCTTTTTTTTATCTGATATTACGTCATGTCCCTCTTTCAGCTTTGCAATTTTTCTGTCCGTTTAATTGAGCTAATTTTGTATTTAAAAAAGTTTTCAATGTATTTTTGAAGTTGATTCTCGAAAAAGCACAATGAGATTCTTGTTGGGAGATTCTTGTTCCTCAGTACTTTTTAACTCTTAAAAAGTTCTTGATTAGGACCTTTTTTCCATTCATTGAACACACGATGCTTTTCATTAAAGAGACTACGAAGTTCTTTTGATAGCTTTTTTTGTACTCCTTTTCGCTTTCACTTCTATGTTCGTCAAAGGTGCGTTACTGTTGAATAAATTTTGGAAAATTGCAAGAAATTTATGAAAAATTTCATTTGCTTCAATGTTCTTGTACATTGGTGACCAGTCTTGCAAAGCAAAATCACGTTTAAACTTACTTCATGTGTATCTCCTTTGATCTCGCATCAAATATTCAGTCTTTTTCTGTTTCCATTCTAATTTCAATGATGGTTGATATACAAGAGTGAAATGATCATTTTCAAGTATTGACTCTATTATATCTGTTTCGAAGAATTGATTCCTGGAAATAAAGCAGTGGTCGATTAAAGAAAATTTTTTTCCATTGCGCCATGCTGTTTTTTTTGTGTTCGTGTACAGAAGCCCGTTATCTGCAAGGAAGTTATTTAGTAATTGCTTCCCAGTTTCTTTAGGTAAATTTTTGTTGTAATCTCCAAACATGATAAGGTTGTCAGTGCCAGAGTAAAAATTTGTAATTTCTGATATCAGTTCATCAAGGAAGAGTTTTGGAAGGTTTACGTTTGAAGAATACGCCACTTTTGTGAGCAGTTTTTCTTTCAGAGGCCCAGTTACTTTTATCCAAAAAGATTCAAAAAACTCCGGTTGATGGTGTTCAAGTCCTTTCGCATTTTGGTTAAAAACTGCTTGGGTATCCATATGCCTACATCTCCCCCTCTTTCCAATTCCGTTGATGATGATCTCGGCTGATGAATAAAAAGATGGCTACTGCATAGAAAAGAAACTGGAATAGTATTGTTCTCTTTAACCCACGTTTCGGTAAGAACTAAGAAAGACAACTGGTCGAGAAATGACAAAATATTTGATAAATTTTTGTATCTGTTATTTAGACTCCTTTAATTCATATAGCAGAACTTGAGATCACTGTCTGTTCTGTTTTTTTTTCCTTTGTGGTACTGGTCTAACTTTTTCAATTTTTCTTTTTCAGCTGGGCCAAGGTTTCTTTCAGTATCTACACTTTTATGCAGAAAACTTACGCTGAAATTTTATGGAGAAATTTTATGCAGAGTAATATAACGGATAATAAATACACAAATTAATGAAACTGAACTCTAAGGAAAACAAATTGTTAAAATGAACCTGACAAAAATTAAATTTTGGTTTTTTAGTATGATTTGAGTGATCATTGAAAAAGGCAACTTTCCCCTTTACAAAAAAAAACTATTATTAAAATCATAAAAAAGTGATGTTTTCTTCAAAAGAAACATTCAACGTTCCTATTAAAGAACTAAGAAATAAGTCACCCAAATGTATCAGAATTTATTGAGACCATTGAAGTTATTCCATCTGTTTTTGAATGCCAAAAAATTGCATTTTTCTATTTAGGACGCATTTGTCTCAACGATATATGGTTTGATGAACAGTTGAAGCCAATATTTTTCATATGGTTCACCAAAATTGTAACTATTTTTTGATTTCCATACGTTTTTGTGTGCACACCATCTTGTCTAGTATCATGTCTAGACCTATACATTGGACCACTGGAATTTGCCTCTAATTGGTCAGCAATGCATTTTCTTGGTTATAGGCATCAATTTATACACCGTATAGATGAACATTTTATAATACCCAATCCAATTTGATCCATATGGAATAATTTAAGCTACTCGAAACATGAAAATACGAAGGAGGGAAAATATTTAGTTTTTTTTTAGCTCAGTTGTTGAGCAAAATGAAAAGAGTAACGAACGAAATCCAATATTTCAACAATCTTCCTACCTTTTGAAGTGAATATTTCTGAACAAGAGGAAAATACCTTCTATATAGTTTAGCGTTTTTGTAATATTCTCGTTATCATATCCCGCATAGTCAATTTCTTCAGTTTTCATTAAATCTGATCTCTAATCACTCTGTGAATTTTTGTAGTAGCATAAATGTTGCCAAAAACTTAAATGGATTGCAATTTGTATGCACTATTGAAAACAGTTTTATCCATAGCTGGCTCATGTTTTTAGTCGTCTTGATCGTGGAAGAATCAGTATACGTTTCTAATCGCGTAGTGTCTATGCTAATCCTTGCTAACGAAAATAGACTAGTTGTAAGTTAAAGATGGTGTGCCACCAATAGAAACACGAGATTTCTCACGCATATCAATTATCGAGTCACGAGATCCGATCAAAAACGGCTTTATTTTATTTATAATTTTGTTAACAGAAATTGTCATTAGGTTGGTTAAGCTTGGCATGCTATGCCATCAACAAAAAATTTTCATCGCTTTGACGCACTGTAATGTAACAATTTTTGGTATTCCCAGTTTAGCCTAATCCAGCATGCCATTTATTTGTAACAAATCCTGAGAGACAACGATCTAACGAAACCATGGGTATATTCATTTTGGAAAGAAAGAACCGTTTGGCTTTCAGTACAGGATTTCTTTCATGACCAGAAGTGAATTAGTGAAACAAGCAGAACAAATGTTTTCTAATATTTCTGTTTTTTGATTAAAAATATTACGATATTTTATTACGGTTAAAAAATCCTACAAAAGAGTTTTTACGTCTGAAATTGAACATATCAACAATTTCTTTATTTTGGAAAACCAAACTCAAAGCCAATGCAGAATAGGCAAACGGTAAGTTTGTTATTTTTGCCGTGAAAATTTTCATTTTTATCATCTTCATTAATTATTTTCAATATTCAGTTTTGAAAAACGGAGTTGGAATAACTTTAAGAAGAAAGAGTTTTCAACTGGTTTTCATTTTTCAAATTTATATTTTACTCTTTTGTGGCGTTGATAATTGATAATAAATCTCTCATCAAATGCTCAACAACATAATAAACAACATTTTACAACACTTAGAAAAATATTTAAGTAGTATATAGGTGAGCTACCCTCCCTGGGGGGTGAGGTCCCATATGTTTTAAGATAGGGTATAGCGTAATTGCAGGAGATAGGGGCCTCTCACATGTATTAAGATAGGGTATAGATTGCATGTATCAAGATTATGTATTAGACGGCGACATTTATTAAGATTAATTATAGCCGTCAACATGTATTAAGATTAGTTATAGCCGCAGACATGTATTAAGATTAGTTATAGCCAGGGACATGTATTAAGATTAGTTATAGGTGCCGCCATGTATTAAGATAGGGTATAGGTTTTGTGCATGTATTTGTGCATGCACATATGCTGGTAGTATAGTCGACGCAAATGTGGGGGTAGGTTCGGAGACACTCCTGATTGGCTGAAATTTTGAGGGGAAAATATCAATTTTTGTGTAGTTATTCAGTGTTTACTTGAGAACAATAGAATTGGCGTGGGTAATTAATTGTAATTATCTGAGGGGTAATTTTGTGACATGTTGAATTTTCGTTTACAAATTTTAGGTCATATTAAATTGTGAAATTAATTGGCGTGGATTTTCAATTACCCTAATTATCTGAGGGGTAATTATGTGACATGTTGACTTTTTGTTTACAAATTTTAGGTCATAATAAATTATGAAATTAATTGGCGTGGGTTTTCAATTACCCTAATTATCTGAGGGTAATTATGTGACATGTTGAATTTTGATTGTTAAGCTTTAGGTCAATTGCAAAGATTGTTCCCCTAATTGTTTGAATCAATAGTGTAGCAGTTGCTTTTTGAGCGCTCATTAGTTGGAAAAAGTTCAATGATAAAAAACATGAATTAAAATAGTATATAATTACAGACACAATATAATCGCAATTGTATACATTAAAGAATTGTGATATAGCAAAACTATTTCAGTTGTATGTTGAGTGGTGCTGAATGAATACCGTCAGACTGAACAATGCGCTTAGGGTAGAAATAGGACAGTCCCTTCTTTGTCTGCTCATACGTAGCAGCACAATGGTTTATTGTTCTGAACCCTCCATTTGGTGAAGTAAGATTGATAATTTCATCCGTCACGCGTCGATATTTCTCCAATGGTCCATCTCCGTTCTCTTCTAGTGTTCTTTTGTTGAGACGTTTACTACTGAACTTGTATTTGTCAGACTTTGCATCGTAGCAACAATAAGTTTTGCTACAAAGAGAAATCATTTCCGTACATCTGAATTCTTCCTTGAAGAGCCCTGGTTCCCGTTTATCTTGCTTCTAATGCTTAGAACAACACGTTCTAGGGAATAAATTTCGAATAGCATCTGCTTGCAAAGAGTCATTACAGTGCTGCTGTCTCAATGCTTCCCATTCTTGTTTTTTAGCAGGTCGAATACAATCATACAAATTCTCATGAGCTTGGGCTAAATAGAGAGAATCTGTATCCATCTCTAACTCCTCGAATTTATCCACATCGCAAAATCTGTCAAAGAATTTATAGTAGAGCTGCAACATTCGTAGTTTAGCGTACTGAAGTATGAAGAATCCAACTGTTATAGGTACGTGGTGTTCGATTTTTGATTTTGCTGGTTCAACTTCGTAAAGCTCTTTTGAGAGATTGTTCAAACGCTTAAACACTTTTCAATTGATTGTTTTGTGCATCTTCTCATCGTTCAAATATTTGGTCTCTGTATGTTTGCTTCTGTCCATAATCTGATAACCGTAAGAGTTGTTACCAATAATTTCATTGTCTGAGCAAAAACGCTGAAATCAGGATTTTCATCGCCACCTCTTCTAGCGTCTACCACTGTCTGTACAAAGGTGTTGAAACATTTTCTCGGCGTGTACTGTACAAATCTATAAATTCTTGTACATTTCGGACTGAGACTGATGTAGAAATTTAGTAGGGGAGTGATAATTGTTCCATTTTCTAGATTGAAACTTGAAATTAGCATTCGTTGAGGTTGCTTCAGTAAGTTGTTTTCAACAGCTTAATCTCTCATATAATCCCCAATATCAGCTCGACTAAAGTTGAAATTTTTAAAAATAGGCGGGAATTCGAAAATTTGTACTGCAAGCCTGCGGGAACTTCCAAATCACCTTGTACGTATCCAAACATCTCTCCATCTCTTATTTTAGCTATTGAAGACTCTTGTGATTTCTAACATTTTCTTCCTCTTTAACACTTTCCCACCATTTACACTCCCAGATTTCAACAATCTTATATCCTTTACTTTTTAAGTAATCTCTTCTCAATTCATCATGTTCTCTTTTTCTAATCCCTCTCTGTGTTTCCTCTTCCGAGAGACTTGCTTTGGCTTCCCGACAAGGACAGAAATGAAAGTAACAACCCATGGCTTCAAACACCATATTACAATGTGCGCAAAATCCGTCTATGCTAAAACAATCAATCTTCTTCGGTTTTCCGGTTGTGTGGTAGCTCTCAATTTTACATTCGGGACGTTGTGATTGAAGATATGACATAACCATGTTCTCAAATGTTCGAGATCTGTTTGTTCGAGCGCTGATTTTTTGAGGGTCTGTATGAAACTCCCATCGAGTGTAAAGTCCAGTGGGCATTTCTTGACACATTGAAAAAGGATAGAGTTGGATAGCGTCAATACCTAAGATAGACGTGCAAAGATTTTCAGAGTTTCTTATGAAGGTCTGATCGTATACTGCTTTTCTGGTAAAAACAATAGATGGATCACAGGTCATATCCTCACGTATTTTGTCATGTAATTCCTTGTCAGCTTCAACAAATGGAAAAAATTTGTGGTTTGTTGACTTGTGAAGACAGATATTAGCCAAATTCGGAAGTGTGCATCCGAGTTTTAACATATGAATACCCTTGTTGTGATACAACTCAATCATTTTTTTGCATTGCCTCCAGTGCTGGAACAGCATCCTTGTTGTTGCACCACTTGACAAAATCTCTGAATGTAGAAATTGGTTCTTGCTCCCAGACCACTTTCAGGTAACTGTAATTGTCAATTCCAGATGGAGGAACATTTTTCAACCTCAACTTTTTTAATGACTCTAGTTGAGAAAATCCACTGTTAAGCAATTTAGTGAAATCTTTAAATTCCTTCTCCATTGAATTATAATATCTCAGTTCGCTAAAGAAACAGTAGTAAGGAGGGAGAAAAGTTGCATCGAGCTTTTCGGAGAATCAAACCACTCATAGAGGAAGAATCCTTTAGTCTCACTTCTCTTGTATGCTTTAAGGAAAGAATTAAGTGAGGTTGCTCCACCGAGAAAGTTGAGGATATCGAGAAATTGTACATCGCCAAACTTAAGAGAAACAAAGTGATTTGCCTTTCTAATAAGAGTAGGTTGAATGTCGCGCTCAAGAATAAGATAGGCCAGGAGACAGGACTTAATGAGGTTTAAATCATATTTTCCACTATTGAATCGGAACACAGGTAAAGTTTTCACATAACGCTCAAAGTGTTGCTGTAAGTCCAAAAGCTGGTTTTTCTGCACTTGGAGAAATTGCGTAGACATATCAGCTTCATCATCTTCTTCGGCACGTTCATCTTCACACTCAAATGCCGAAGCGTTTTGATCCTTTCTTCTATTTAAATTTTCCCAAATTGCGTTAACTCGTGCTCTGATTATTGCGTCAGTAGAGGAAAACTTTGTCCGCATTTCATTTTTACTTTTGTTTGCTAAGTCTTCAATAGCTTCAACAAAATATGTAATGAGAGCTTTCGGATCTTTATCGCATAGGAAGAGAGGTTAATCAATAAATCGGAGGAAATAGAGACAGAGATTGGTTCATGTTTTCCAATCCAAGTGGTTGTGTTTGTATCTTTTAATTTCTTGGAGGGTACACATATCGATTCAAAGTCAAAAATAGCCTAGTTTTTGAAACATTTTTGATCGTCGTTGTAAGAAATTCCAAATCCGTCAAGTTTATCAAATAAGGTCTCGGGCAATGTATACACACTCTTTGGGTAAATATGCTGTACTCTATCTTTACACGTTTTAACATGGGGGTTGAAATTTTCCGCTTTCTGAATAAACGTATCGCAACTGGGACCACGGAATCGTTTAAAGAATGTGTTAATATCATCCACATAACATATGTGGTTGTTGTAACGTAATACATTAGTATTTTTCTCATACATTTCAGCACTTCTCCTCGCAAGTTCACCAACAAAATCTCCATCTACAATGTTAAAATCGTAAATAAATATGTTTTGTTTTATCGCATTTTCAACAAATACAAGATGATCGATCGATACCCCTCTGAAAATGATTGCGTCATGTTCAGATTCATATTCATGGAGGAATACAATAAACAAATATTTTGAATTGGTCTCAAGCCACGATGATCCATATAAGTGAACAGCTATAGCTCAAAATAAACAAAGATAATCTTTGTAAGACTCGCCGTAGCCATTCGATACAAGACAATTCACATCTGATCGTCAAAGTAACTGTTCAGGAAGAACAGCATCGATACATCCCATTGGAATGCTTTTTAAGAGAGCGCAGAATATTGTTACATTTGTAGTCAGAGCAAATCGCCATTTTGTTTTCTCCCGCTCTTGAGCACACGTCTCCACTAAACCCATCTTTTCAATCCTGTCCTGAAGAGAGACTAAGTCTCCTTTGGAACAGAGTAGATGAGATTTCTCGAAGAAGGTGTTGTTCTCGTGAGCGTAGAAGTATCGATACTCGTCCGTATCCACATTTCTTAATACAAATCGTAGAGCCAAGTTGACTTTGCAGCACAGTTGAGTTTTTCGAATACTTCTTTCAAGTTTTTATTAATTTCACGAGGATCGAGCTTGCACAGCTTGAAGTTGAACACTTGATGTCTCCCAATTTCTATCATATTATCGCCAAAAAAGTGCTGACAAGCACTAAGTTCTTGTTGCAGCTGTTCGTTGTCTTTTTCCAGTTCCTCTGATTCTAGAACTCCTTTAAGCTTTTCCCTCGATTTGTTGAAGTTTCATGCTTTCTCCTCCTGTGTTGTTGAAGAGAATAGAAACTCGGAAACTCCTCCAGGCATACAGTACACACAGTACTTAGCTTTGTATCCTTAGGAGCGTGATGCTTAGCAATGTGGTAATTCATGTCTTCTTTCTTCTTTGTACTGAATTCGGACATTTTGGACAAGTTAAAGTCCCACTATCACAAGACTGCTTGTGTCTTGCCATATTCTTCTTCACCGCCATTTTATTGCACTTTGTGCATTTCACTGGGAGATTTCTAAGGCATTTTTTTTGGTGGAAGATGAAACAAATTCGGTTATTGTGACGAGGAACTAATTGTGAAAATAACAAAGTGAGAATGAAAGAAATTATTTTTGTACAATCAGGGAACGCAGCTATGGCGCATCACTCCATATATAGAAATTTATCCTGTTGTAACCGAACATTCTAGAACATAATGAATAAAGCAATCAGATTCTTCCATTTTCAAATACCTTAAATATTTATCATTAATCACTATAAATGTCTGAATTCATTCCTTGGTGTAAACTAAAAAAAAACAAATCATTCTTATATATCTCCTTAATCATTTCTGTCACTTTGATATAAGTTTTCATATTTCATCCAGCTATAATACAAAAACAGACTCCCAACAAATTCAAAAACAAATTGTTTCAATCTTTACAAACTCTGCGATTCAAATTTGTGTGTATCCGCAATAGACAGAATTCGGTGCTTGCAAACAAATCTAGTCGTATTGAAAATTGAAATTAGCACATGAATGTGCTTTTACAACAATGTTAAAGATTTCGAAAACAAATATTCATCCATACTTCAGGAAAAAATATTTACTGTACAACTTAACGTTATTGACTTGGAACCTCTCAACCAATCAAAATCTTGCGTTAAGGAAACAATTCTGAAGATTAACGATTTTGTTTTGTGTAATTGTTTCTTAATTTTAACTTTCTTTAACATAACCATAGTATTGCGTGAAATTTTGCTCATTTGCGAAAAATGTAAATCAAAAATCATTTACAGTTATTGGAAAAATTATATAAGAGGAAAAAAGGAATTGCCGATGCTTACAAAGTTGACGAGATTGATGTTGATTCCTACTTTTTCTACAATTTTTTTGGGCATTTGCGTTCAGAATTACAGAATAATCGATTTAGTAAAGGATTTGAATATGCATCATTTTCCAGTAAAAAATTCAAATATGATGACTTTATAACGAAACAATCATTTGATTTAACGTCAGAGCTACACATTAACAAGTACAAGATTTTATTTATTTTCAATTCTGTTCCCGAAATTTTAGAACAGTACAGAAATCTAGCAGAAGCGAACTGTATTCCAATTCCTGAACCCATAGCAATCACCTGATCTGTACAAAGCGCGTTGTTTTTCCAATATTATACAGATAGCAATTCTGAAGGGGTAAAAATTCAATTAGGAATTCGGCTCTCAAATATATATATATATATATATATATATATATATATATATATATATATATATATATATGTATATATATATATATATATATATATATATATATATATATTTTATATATACAAAAGTTCTGTTCCAAATATAGAACACTTTCCGAGATACTTTCCGAGAAATTAAAATTTAACGAAGTTGAACAAATTTATAAGAGCTTGACCTTTTTGGTAAATTATGTCAAATCGTTTCCACTCAGCTATCCTTATTTAGTAAACAAGTAGTCATATCATGTGTTACATGTATTATTCAAAAACCAAATTTGGTTTCTATTCACGCAATGATGTTCCTGTTTCTTATACGAGCATCATTTTATAACAAACTCTTCCATATTCGCATTGAAAACTTTCCATTTCCTGTTTTGGTTACTGACGTCACTTTTTCTACAAAATATTTCATTCTATGGTTACTTTGTTTTTATTGGACGGAATTCACTATAAAAAGGAGCGACATAGTTAGACATTATCATACTCTTTCATTTCCTCAAAATTTATTTTACCTCTGTTCCTCATCGTCCTGCTAACTATTCGTCAAAATTTTATCCTACAATCACATTCTTCTTATCTACAGAGCCTACTTCAGTTTTAACGTTTATCTGTTTCTAACTTAGATATTCTTTTTATCCTACTGTAAAGTGAAATTTGTTGTTTTCTAACTTACTCTCTACTTGACAGTTTTTCTCACGTTCATTTAAAAACTGCTTTCGTTTCTGAAAAATCCACTTATATCAATTCATCTGAACAAAATGGAGTTTACTGTGCAAAACAATAGCCTTCTGTACTCATTTTCCTTCACTGAGGAGAACGCTCGGATAGGTGTTAAAGATTTATCAAACGGATTATATGAGTCTGTAATCACTTTACCCATCACTGTGTGGCATATTATTGAACACCATCGACAACAGTTCGACATCTATCATCACGGTCGTGTTCCAATTACGGAGAATCAGCTTGAAACTCAATCAATGGGACACGAAGTTGCTGTTTTTAGTGGGCACCACTATCCTCACGTTGCTGGGACAGAGTTTTCGCCGAACTACGTCGCTGGCAACATTCAATATACTTTCCCTTGGGCAAATTCCCAACTCTTGGGTCTCTATCCCGGATGTAAATCAAGTTGTGAGTTCAGTGGATGAGTCAGAGAATTTGCCTCAAACTGTGTCGGGTTTTGATGGGAGTGAGCTAAGTGTTGATACTAGCACTTGGTCAGCGAATGATCAGCAGAACTTTGATCCGGCACAGTACTGCTGTTCTACTGATATGTCGACTACTCCATCAATGACAACACCTTCCATAGAGGATGGAACAGACCACCATACAATTTTGCTGACTGATAAAAATTCAAAAAATTCAACAACTTCAATCAGCGTTCAACCAACTGATCCTCTAGTAATATTTGAACGTTCTAGACCTCTTGGGAATGAGATTCAAAACTTGCCAGAGTATGTTGTGAGAACTCTATTTGAATAGATTTGAGTTTGTACCATTTTTCAAATTCATCTGTAATCGATCATAACGGAAAAGTTGTATGTTGATTTATACATTTATCTGGTGATGAATTTAAACATTCTGTATAATATGATCTTTCTTATGTGAGCTTTCGTTTCTAAAGTAGTTCATAATAGTTAAGAAAAAAACTGATCAGAAATTTGATTTCTAAGAAAAAAAACCTATATGAAAACTCGTTTTTTATAGTTGTTATAGTAGATGAAAACTTGTCATTTTAAAAATTAAAAAGTTTCTTCAGATTCTGCGTTAATTTTACCGTAAACTGGTGATAATCCGGAAAAAATTTGGGCTTTATTGTATCCAATTGAAATCGGTTTTTTGATATTTGAACAAAAAAAATTGAATGAAAATGAGACATTTAACAAAAATTTTGTTGAGAAAACTCGACATTTAACAGATTAGGGGTATCAATTTAAACATTTAGGAAAAAGATTGTAAAAAAGTAGAAATTGAATTTTTTGACTTTAAACCGAAATATAAAATTAACTGATACTATGTAAAAATATGTCATGCAATTACAAATTTATTACTTTCTAATTTCAAGATATAACAGAGAGTTATCAATTAAGCAATGACCATCTAACAAACAGTCAACAATTTTTATCAATTCACTCTCATATTTTGAGTTTTTAATAGATTGAATTCTGTCCAGAAATGAAGAATGTAAGCCATCTTTTGTGTGCTTACATTTCTTTGTTCAGCTCGCAGTAGATGTATCTTGAACTTCTTTCTACTCAATCTTTTTTGGACACACTGGGTAACTTCTCAACAACTTTGTTTTCATAATTTTGTTGTACTGCTCTGTCTAACTGAGTAAAGACAGGTCCCGATTCTTCCAAAATATTGCCAAAAAAATGATGTTTATATAATGTATATAAACAATCGACTGTCTGATATAAATAAGAAAGTTTCTGAAGCAAGTCTTCGGTGGAGGAAGAAATGAGGACAATGTGATATCGACAGGTTTTCAGGGGACAGAAACTGTTGTGTGAAGCAAGAACATATTCATTTGTAAGAATATATGATCTATAATCTTTAACAAATACAGATATAAACAACGCCTATTCACAAAATTTTTTGTAAAAGTGTGGTAAAACCTGACACATAACAGCTGCCATTCTGTAAAATTATTTAGTACGTTCAAATAAGGAAATCAATTTCCTGAAAACATATTACAAATAAGGAAACTAACTTATTTATTATAAATAAAGCCAATTTCCAAAAAAGGAAATCAACCTATTTATTATAAACGAATTCAAATTCCAAATAAGGAAACCAAAGAAATTGTCATGTGCATTTTAAAATCTCATTTGAACTATGAATCAATTCAAGAAACAGCGGATTCAGAAACTTTGTTGTTTTACTTGTTCAAAATATTTTCGTCACTACTTCTCTCTAATGCAACACAGACGTGCTAAACACAAAGACGCTTTTTCTATAATGATTCAAAAGTTTTCTTTATTGAAAATTTCTGATTAGAAATCCTTTTAAGGAAAAAGTATAAATCGACACATTTTTCTCTTCCTTTTTAGGAAATTGTGTGAAAACAATGATGTCATTAGCATAAAAAGAAATTGTGTGTTGTAGAGGGCCTTAAAATTTTAAGCAAATTATTTAATCATTTTCTCGCCGCTCAAGTTACGTAAATGATTCTCCAAAACATCTCCTTTTTACTCGAGCGCTCCATCAATGTTTACAGATTCACAACCTAAATTGGGTGCTGATTCTGTCCCAATTTATATTGACTTTGGCTCTCATCCAAACAGAATTGGGAGATTTACTGTGTCCCAAATATTTAGAAATGGACAAAATTACTCGGAACCAAGATAAATGTGGAACATTTGAAAAGTACCAACAACTGAGAATTGGAGATTACGAATTCAAGAAATTTTGTCTTCTGAAGAACGATCTGCTGAATGGAGACTGGGAAATTCGAGAAAATCCAGCTCAATTTGAGAAGAACCCAAAAATGGAAGACGTGCTGCAAGAATGTCACCAAGCAAGAGAGATCAGCTTTGGAAAAAATCGAAGACTCTACGTTACCCTTATACAGTACGTTCAGGACAATCCAGCTTCAGTTTATGTCCAGATCCGACTGTTTTGTCGCAAAGATAGCAATGAGTTCAAACAAGTGACTTACGTCAGCTATAAAATGGACGAATTCAAGGAACTGATTGAAAATCTTAAAGATTTCTCTAATATTGAACAATGTACATTTCAATAACTACTGCTGCGCAATTTTATAATGTTTTTTTTTCATTTTGAATGATGAGTATTTGGCGATTATTTGTATTTGTCTTTCAGTAAACGTTTTTTTATTTTAAACTTTCTTCTTCTTAGAATGAGTTGGCATATTGGATGCTCTAGAAACATTTTTTTAAGTCTCAGAGACAAATCAAAAGTTTTTCACCTCAGGTTACATCACGAGCTCAAAAGGTATTCATATACAGTTCATGAAGCGCAAAATTTTTCCAATTTGGGTAATTTAGACGTAGAGTCCCAAATTTCTGAATTCAAGTGGGTTATTCATAATGGACTGCGCAGAACAGCTCTAACATACCGTTCTGACAAACAAGAAATTTCCATTTATCAACATCGCTGGAACGGATATCAGTGGAGTTTTCTTACAAAAATTGATTTGAGAAAATAGGAGTATAAAAATCTAGTAGATCATCTATCAACCCTTCTTTCCTATAAAGAAAATTACAAAAAGACTTGCATTATTTTTGACGAAACAACTCAGAGTTAAGGAATATTGTTATTCTGGTAATCATTTTAAATTGTTAAGGAAGCATACTTTCAATGTTTCCAACTAACGAAAAACCTAAAAACTGTTTTCTCGCAGCTTGTAAAATTTGGGACCGAAATGTCGATTTCGACGATATTGATCAGAAGTTTCCTCACGGAGGAAGAATTGGATATGGAAACTCTCATTGAAATTTTTCTTAGCTAGATCAAAAATTTTTCGTCTACATGCAATTTTACATGATTCTGCTGGAGCTGTAAAAACAACAACGGACGAAGGACCCGGTAATTGCTACATGTTGCCGCAATTACCCAGCTCCTGTCTTCTGGGTCATATAACTGGATTATTCTTTTGTCTCTACATCAAAGTTTGTGATTCTCATTTTTTTAAAAAAATATTAGATTGTTAATCATTTGTCAATTATCTCAGCTAAAAAGAAGATCACTCTCGTTGTGTTTGATATTGAGTGCTTGGAGTGAACAGTTGTCAAGGAGCTGGGAATTTTCAAGGACGGAATTGTGTTGGGATATACTTTCCTGCCACCGAATGACTACAAGCCAAGATTTCAAGCAAAGTGGAAAACAAAGAATTTACATGGAATCAACTAGAATTATGGAAAAGTTGATTACTCAAATCTTCCAACCATGATTCATCAACACTGTTCTCCTACAACCGAATATTTTGCCAAAGGATTGGAAAAATGTGAAATCCTATCCAATTACTTGTGTAAGGATGTGAAAATTTGGACGCTTTTGGATGTCCAAAAGCCTCTAATTTGATTTCCAACGAAGATACTATCTGGAAATGTAGTAACTACCCCTTCTGACACAAAAAAACATTACACTGTGCAGAGAAGAAAGCTTATGCTTATGGGAATTGGGTTCTTAATTGCTTTGACAAAATTTAATATTTGTAAAAATTTTTATGTACTTTGGTTGTATTGTATCATATTGTCTCTTAATTAATTTTTAAAATCATTTTATTCTTTTACAGAACATAGAAAAGTTGCTTCAAAAATGAAAGTTGAACAAATTTTGTCCTAGTGCTACTGAGTTATTCTTCATTTCAATTCTGTCGTTTTTCTTAATTTTGAATTTATTTTCCTTTTTTATGCTTTCTGTTATTAATTCTTGTAAAGAGACAGTGTTTTGGCTCTCGCTGTTGTTTGTTTCTTTTTTATGTTTAGAAGCTTATCTCATTTTTTGTTTATTTACATCGCAATTCAGTTGGAACATTTCTTCTTTCGTCTCAGTGATAACGTGCAAATGATGACTGAGCATACAGATAAAGGATTAAATTTGGGTAATTTTGTCTTTGATGATAATAATCAAGAACGACAATCATGGAAATGTTTTGGACAGACTTGTAATAGGTCTCTAGTCGTTTTTCTGTCCCAAATTTTTGTTATACTCGTAATTCTGGCCAGTTGTATAGTACGAATAACATTGGCTACAACTTGTGAAGAAACATTGCAATCCTTTCTAGTACATTTGGTTATATTTTACCTTCACCTAAATTATGAACAAGATAATTTCCTCAAAAGATCGAATTTTTGTTTCATTGGTTGGTCCAAGCGGGTCTGGAGAATCTTTTCTTATACATCAATGATTTACAATTGGACTTTTTCAACCGGAGTTTAACAATTGGAGTTTGAAAAAATTTACTATTTCTATCAACATTATCAATCTCTTTATGGTTTAGTGTCTAAAGATGTTAAAAATATTGAGTTTAAAGAAGGATTTGTCCTTGAGTTTATTCAAAACCTCCCGAATAACGGAACAAAATACCTGTTAATTTTTGAAGACTCTTGCGAGGAGATTTCCAGCTCTAAAGTCTTCGTTAAAATTGCAACAGCTGGAAGACATAAAGGACTCAGAACAATATATGTCAAACTCAATTTATTTCATCAGAGTAGATTAGGAAGAGATATAGAGTTACAAAATAATCATATTATCTTGTTCAAATCTCCTAGAGATGTACTGCAATAAAACACTCTGAGCCAACAGTTGGGATTAGGTTCACAATCAAAAGATTGGTATCCCAAAGCAACTTCTATTCCTTATGGTCATTTACTTATTGATTTAACTCCCAAAACAGTCGACTCTCTTCGATTTTGTACAAATAGTGGATCGATTCCATTAATTTTTTTCCTGCCACAACATAAAAAGCAGACCACATATTTGAGTGATGAGCACACAACATCTCTCCACTCTGACAACGTTCCAAAGTTATTACCGGAACTTCAAAAGAAATTACATAAAAATTGTCCAATAGAATTTATTCAGTTTCTAAACGTGTGCATCGTATACCTGCTCAGAGGAAAACTGCAAGATATTCAAAAACGAGACGTAATAAAGTATCAAATTCATTAGCTTATTCTAAAAAGAACTAGAATAAATAAAAGGAGAGTTATTTTAAGTTCATGGAAAGGAATAGAACTTATATCAATTTTAACTCCGTCTATCATTAACAGTCTTTCGTGAAAGGGAACAGTTTGTTTTGATTCCTCAGCAGCTTTACGAACAAAAATTCAAATTAAATGTGTACAAATTGGACAAGAGTGAGGAAAAAGTTAACTTCGTACCACAAAATTTAGATTCTCTTCACAAGGACATAACCACGAAGAAAAAATCATTCAAAAACGAGTCAGTTGTAGATCAAATACTGAAATGTCCTTGAATCAAGCTGTCCCTCATTGACTCCATTTTTCTGGATGGAAGAGATACAAATGTAGCATTTACCGATTTTATTTACGCATTGAAGAGAAAAAATAAGGAATTTCCCGATATCTATTACACGATACTTGAGGCTACAGGGATAAGACCGAACAAAATTGTAAACAAGGATGCCAAAAGCAAAGACAGAGTGAGTTGGATCCCCTTCAAAATCTGAAAAAGCGAAACTTCAACGATTATACAAAAAAGGAAAAGCTGCATTTGGATCGGTTATAAATCTTCAGAAAGCGAGCGGTTTATCAGAAAGCAAGGTTATTTCATTTCTCCAAGCTAAAAATTCCTATACAAAATACCGTCAAGCAACTCGACATTTTAGACGATTACCTGCATTTGCGAAGCGGATAATGGAAAATTGGTGCCTTGATTTAGCTTTTATGGACAAATTGTCACAGTTTAATAACGGAGTAAACTATTTATTGATATGCGTTGATGTATTTTCTCGTTTTGTCCCTATTCAACCAATGAAATCAAAGAATTCTACAGATGCTGTAGCAGCCTTCAAAAAAATGCTACGAAAAAACAACATCCGACAAAAAGTATGGGTTGATCAAGGAACAGAATTTGGTGGCGAATTTCGGAAACTTTGTAGCCAAAAGAAAATATAAATTTATTCAACGAGAAGTGAAACAAAAGGTGCCGTAGCTGAGAGAGCTATCAGATCTTTGAAAAACATTATTTATCGCTTCATGGAAGAAAACGGGTATAAGTACCTTGTAAAAATCAGCTCTTTCCTAAATACAATGAATAGTAGAGTAAATAGATCTACAGGTAAGGCTCCAAAGGAGGTAAAAAACAAATACTTTTTATCAATTTTTTACAAAAATCCGATCAGTCAAAACAAAAAACCTCGGTTTAAAGTAGGGGATAAAGTACGAATTTCGAAATACGATTTTCCTTTTAGAAAAGGATACAAGTCACAGTTCACGAGTGAAAAATTTGAAATTGTTAGGATTCCTACTTACAAACCTCCAACATACAACCTCGCGGGAGAGCAGGGTGATGAAATACTATGAAAATTTTATGAACAAGAGTTCTCAAAGTGTATCAATTAGTGATGAACTCTTTTACGGTAGAGCTGGTTGTCAACGCATCTTTTGATTGTTATCCAATAATATATTGAGTTCTTTGACCAATTACCTTCCAGAACGGATTAATCTTGAAGGAGAATGGGAGGTGGCAATAACGGAACTGTCATATCCATCTTTGTACCAGAATATTACTGATGGAAAATTTTTCTATCTAGATGCGGCAACTCCAGATACAAAACCTTCCAATTAATATACAAATGATACAGGACTAAATCCATCAATATCTGATATGGTGAACGAAATGAACAAAAAAATTCAGGAAAGAGAAAAGTATGAGAAAATTCCAATCAATATAAAAGTCAAGAGAATTACACAGAGAATCTCCCTAAGTTTTCCTAATGAAAACTCGTTACTAGTTATCTTCAGTACCAATCTCTGTCACGTATTTGGGTGTGAGGAAGCTGTTTACGAAATGGGAGTATTTATGAGTGGTGCTGGACCACATTTTCCTAAATTTCCCTACGATATTGTTCGAATTCATACTCTCATGATATACAGTGATATTGTTGAATACAATATTGTAGATGATACAAAAGCCACGCTTTTCCGTTTTTTCCGTTTATTTTTAAATTTAAAAATGGAGACATAATACCTACTGCACAATATATGAATTATCAAAACTTTCCAAATCTACAATTTAAAAAGATTCTGGAAAACTCTTTCCACAGCGTTAAACTTGAGCTCCGCGACTCATACGGTGAAAAAGTTCCCTTCAATTCAGTTGGTTTAACTAGAGCTGTATTGCTGTTCAGAAGAGCTTCAGACAATCGTTTTTTAAATTAAGTTTACAAAAAATGATTGCAGACAGTGATTTACCGTATTTTCGTGGTTATTAAAGACAAGGGGGAAGAGGATTTGGAGCTTTAGCACAAACAATTGGGAGGACTGCAATACCATTTTTGAGACGATATGTTGTACCAGCAGCTAAAAGAGTTGGTGCTGATTTGATTGAATTAGCTGCGCCAGAAATCGTAAATGTATTAGCTGGAAGGAAAAAGTTCAAATCTACAGCCACAGATGTTGGAAAGAAAACTTTACGTAAACAGGGGGAGAAAAACCTAGAAAATGACGTATTATTCGAAAACGCTCGCCAAGAATCAGTCGACGTCGTCGAAAGAGGAGGGATATTTTTTCGAAACTAAAATTAATACCAGATCAACAAATTTTCGTTATAGGCACTTTACAAATTCTTGCTTGGAGATTTTTGTCAAAATTCCGGTTTTGGAACCAATTGAATCCTGCCATATTCAAGAAGTTTATCCCAGTACTTCACAGGATGAAAGCAGCATTGAATTTGAATTTGAAACAGAGAGAAGTTTTTATCTCGATATGAGAGATATTCATTTACAAATTAAAGTTGGATTACAAAAGGGAAGATTATTTGAAGATTTCATGAAAAAAGAGGAGCATGGAAAGACAGATTTGGGTATGACTTTCCTTGATGATGATTTACAATATTTGACTCATGTCAACAACTTGTTACACTCTCCTTTCTCCAACTGCGATGTGTATTTAAACAATCAACAAGTTTACAACTCTAACGGACTCTATGGCCACAAAGCTCTGATATTCAATGAATTCAATGCTTCTACAATTAATAATGAAGGAATTTTGGCTTGTCAAGTATACGAATTTGAGAAAGATTCTAGTGATTATGAAAAAAGCCCGTTCATAGATAGGGAAAGAGAGCTTTTGTATTATTTCAGTGTGAAAAATTATTACTTCCTAATACAAAAATTAGACTCAAAATGATTCGAGCGCCAGACATTCAAGAATCAACTAACATATCAACCAGCTCGCTATAATATTATGGCAACAACTGCGCGAGCATTTATTATTCCTTCTGGACAAAATCAATTTATTCTAGAAAATGTTTTCAATAATGCTCCAATTGGGTAAATTGCAATAGCACTGATCACTAATTCAGCATTCACCCCATATTTTCGAGAAAGTCCTTTTTTCATTATCGAAATTTTGGACTGCGGGAGCTGAGAATTGTTCGAGTTGGGAGAGCTGTTGTCTCAATTGATACAACCAACAATTGTAGAGCTTATGTTACAACAATGAAGGCAATGAACTTCAACGAAGATATTCCTGCGTTACCGAATGATTTCTTTACAGATCATTATGTGCTTGTATTCGATCTCACCTCACTCCAAGATGCTGGTGAAAATGTTTTTTATCCTGAACTCAGTGGGAAAGTCTTCGTTTAGAAATGCTTTTTGAACGTCCGCTAACCAATGTAACCGAGCTGATTGTTCTCGGAGAACGAATCTCAACAGTTAATTTGATCAGTTTGAAACAGTTGCTAAAAATGTCTGAAGAACTCTGCACTAATCAAGATTTTTTAATTTTCTTTTTAATTTTTTGTGGTTTTTATATTATTGCCTTCTGCGTTGGAACAATCATCACCCAGCTGCAACCCTTTTCATACTATATTATCAAGATAGGGAATGGATGAAAATCGGGGTAGACCTACACCAAACTTATGTGTATACCTTATTTGTGCAGTATTCCTGGGAATTTTAGTCATCATTATTATCTTTCATCCCGATGTCACCAGTAAGAGAGAAGACACAGTAAGCAAATCTAAAGAAGATCTGATACGTACAATTCCCCAATTGAAGGATTGTTGCTTTTTTGAAAAGAACGAATCATTTCAATTTGATTGTAATGTGAGAAATCCCTGTTCCAAAGGAGCTTGCGAATTGAAACTGAAAATTATTTGTCATGGATAATCAATCTCTTCAACAAATTATTGAACGCATTCTTGAGCTAAAGTTCAAATACAATGGATCGTTTCCGGCAGACTTCATCCCAAGTTTACCCAAATTCAGCCTTGCAATCATTAACACTGCTTCGAGTAAAGAAGTCGGTGAACATTGGATATTGATTGCTCGACTCAACAGAAATTACTATTATGCGGATTCTCTGGCTCGATCAGTAACACATTCCAATTTTTAGGTAAAAAGTACTAAAAAATAATACACCGAAAACTTCAGAAGATGCAAAATTTGGATGGATTCTACGCAATTTTTGCAGCATTTCAACTATTTAAGTTTTTCCAAACCAACTTGAACAATATTCATGATGTGCAAGTGTTAAATTTTTTTAGTTACTATATGTAGTAGTGTTCATTTTGGTTTTTATTAGGCTGAAGTTAATAAAGTCGATAGTATATGTTTCTCGTAACTGTTTCCCGTGAGTTTTCTAAACTTTTTTATTGAACTTTATTAACCACTCGGCTAAGTGTACCTTAATGTTCATTGAATTTTATACAATTTATTGTAAATGATTGAGTAATTTTGTGTTTTGGTGCTCATAATTCATACTGTGTCTGTAGTTATATACTATTTTAATTCATGTTTTTTTTATCATTGAACTTTTTCCAATTAATGAGCGCGCAAAAAGCAACTGTTACACAATTGATTCAAACAATTAGGGGAACAATCTTTGCAATTGACCTGATGCTTAACAACCAAAATTCAACATGTCACATAATAACCCTCAGATAATTAGGGTAATTGAAAATCCACGCCAATTAATTTCACAATTTAATATGACCTAAAATTTGTAAACGAAAATTCAACATGCCACAAAATTACCCCTCAGATAATTACAATTAATTACCCACGCCAATTCTATTGTTCTCAAGTAAACACTGAATAACTACACAAAAATTGATATTTTCCCCTCAAAATTTCAGCCAATCAGGAGTGTCTCCGAACCTACCCCCCACATTTGCGTCGACTATACTACCAGCATATGTGCATGCACAAATACATGCACAAAACCTATACCCTATCTTAATACATGGCGGCACCTATAACTAATCTTAATACATGTCCCTGGCTATAACTAATCTTAATACATGTCTGCGGCTATAACTAATCTTAATACATGTCGACGGCTATAATTAATCTTAATAAATGTCGCCGTCTAATACATAATCTTAATACATGCAATCTATTCCCTATCTTAATACACGTGAGAGGCCCCTATCTCCTGGAAATACGCTATACCCTATCTTAATACATGGGGGACTTCACCCCCCAGGGAGGGTATCTCACCTATATACTACTTATTTATCAAGAGCTGGCCGAGTTTCGACTGTAAATTAATCTCGGAAGAATCATGGTACTTTTTGGAGCGGGCAGATACTTTGCAGAGCCTAGTTGCTACATCTCGATTCATTCAATATTAACTATACTGTATCACCAAAAAAACAGCTGATTTTATATGCCCATCCCGTTATGTGGCCCAGAGTTCCCATTAGAAACGACGGAAAATTTTGGTTTGCTTGGGAATGTAGCAAACGTTCAGATATTTTGGCTCATAACGTAAAATATCATGAATATTGGTTCTGAAACATAGGAGTTGTTTCAATTGTTTTAAACAAACATGTGGTTTTTTGAATAATCATAAGAACGATACTAAAACAGGCGACAAAATATATTGCTCTCTAGTCTGATTGAAATATACCATTTTGTTCTTACTATTAATAATCAAAAATACATAAGATTTTCTGGGTCTTAAACCTGACATAGCAGCAATTTCATACGAATAGGAACTCAACACAGCGGATATGAAAAAAAATTGTCCATTTTTTTTGTAGAGCTAAATTGAACAAAATGAAACAAGAAGAAAAAAACGAAAACGAACAATTCAACGAATGTCGTGCGTTTGAAATTGAATATTTCTCGACTTGAGTTAAACTACATTCTAAATTATTATGTTTTGTGTTATCTTCACGTTATCATAAACTGCCTAGTTATTTTGTTCAGTTTTAATTCAATTTCATCAATAAGTACTTTTTGTATGTTTGTCGTTGACTATTTGTTACCAAAATTTCTTCAATTGTCTTGAAATTTAGTTCATACTGTCGAAATTAAGTTATATCCACAGCTGGCCAAATTTTGACTGCATCTAAATTTTGAAAGGAACACGGTTCTGTCTTGAACGCTTAGTGTCTTTTCTAATCCTAGCTGCTAAACCTCGATTAGCTGTAAGTTCAAGACAGTGTACCATCATTGAGACCAATTTGATTGCATACGCAAGTCTCTCAACTAGTCGAGCAGTCCGTCTAGAAATGACGGAAGAGTTGTTCTCAGAAAAGAAATTGTCGGTAGGTTGGTCTTCAGCAAAAAAAATTATCATTTGGACCACCTGTAACATAAGTAATTTTTAATACGTTCAGTTTCGAAAAATCCCGCATGGTTTATAGTTGTAATAAAGGTCCAGAGACTTCATTGTAAAGGAGGAATGAGTATATAAGTAACCGAAATGTTCGGACGTTTTTAATACCAGCTTATTTTGTATGATCATTATTGTATGAGTATCAAACATACCAACAGTTTCGTATGTTTCGAATCCAAACGTCCAGTCAATGCGCAAAAGGAAAACAAAAGTTCATTGTCTTTTTCCGTCGAACAGATTCTGTTTTTAAAATCGAACTTTTTTTGCTCAGAGTTTAATTAAATTCTATATAATTTAATATGCTTTGTGGAAAGTTCTGGAAATCTTAACACATATAGTTATTTCAATCAATTTCATTCAACACTTTCAGGCTAATTATTAGAGAAATTTTTTCCACTGGATTTCAGTTTTTTTAAGAAAAAAAGACGAAAACGTACCTTTTTTGTTGTTATTATGTTTTTCTCTTCTGTAGTGTGTTCCGTTGTTTCTAGCTCAAAATTTTATTATCTAATTTTTACCTTTACGCTCTCAACATTACAACTAATTTATTCGGAAAAATTGCATTGGTATTTAATTACCAATCTTCCATCAAAAACATTGCAACAAAAACAAGGCTAAAATTTTGAGCCGTGAAAGATAATTTTTATCCGGAACTGGCTGAAATTCGACGGCATGTTAAATTGAGAAGAAATGAATTTTTACCGGGCAGAGCCGGTCCAAGCCCATCTGCTAAACCTTGATTATGTTTATTTTAATGATTTTGAATACTCATTGAAATCAGGCGCGTTTCACAACCCCATCCCGTTAACTGTCCCAAAATTTCAAAAAAAGGAGAGAAGATATGCTCTGTGTGTTTTGTTTTTGAGTAATAAAGTGTTTCATATGTGTATATATATCATTTATTGTGTTTTCTTCTCGCTATTATATCCCGAAAAGTAATTTTTTTTTCAAATTGAAAAAAAATATCCATGTTTTAAATGTTTGTCATGGACTAATTTTTGCCAAAATTTCACCCACTAGTTTTCCTTTTCATACACTATTGAAATCAAACTTTGCCCAGAGCTGGCCAAATTTTGGCTGCATCTTAATTTCGGAAGAAACATGGTTTTTTACTGAACGCTTAGAGCCTTTGCCTAGTCTTGCTTATAAAATTGATTAGTTATATTTTGAAGAGAGTGTATCACCATTCAAAACATGAGAGTTGCATTCTTCTTCCCTTCCCTAATAACGAATTTCCATCAAAAACGACGGACGAAAACTCATATATGTTTCACCATTGAGACAAGAAGTTGTTGGTACAATTGGTTTGTTTGGCATGCTTGGTCTTCAAAGGGGAAATTGTTCGTTCATATCCTCGGGAACGTCTGAAATCTTTGGTTGACTCAATATTGCCAGAACTGGCATTGTTTTTATTTCCAAGACAGGTTCAGTAGTTTCTATTCAAAAGGAAAGAAATTTTCAGTATAACTGTTTTGAAATTGAGGAAGTGTTTAAGTTAGTTTGTATAATTTTAAGTACAACACCAAAGCAAGCGTAAAAATCATTAGTTTTGTGGTTTCAATCCGAGTAAATCAATGTTTTCTTACTATTCAAAATCAAAATTACTAAAGATCTTCTGCGTCTGAAACCATACATAGCAAAATCTTCTCACGTTTTGGAACAAAAAATGCACCCGATCCGATGGAGAAGAAATATTTTGACTTTTTTTGTTGAGCTATGTTGAACAAAAACGAATAAAGAAAAAAAAGTCCAACAATTCAACAATTCATCTATCACCGTGCCTTTAAAATAGAATAATTCTCATTTTGCGATAAACTGCATAACATTTAGTTTTTTATGTTTTATGTCATTTTCTTATTATCAGATCCCTTATCCTTATTTTGTTCAGTTTTCGTCAAAATTATCAATTATCGTTTTGTAAATTTTTGTAGTGAGCAAATTGTTGCTAAATACTTTTCAACTAGATTGCATTTTTTTACTCTACTAAAACAATTTTTTTCCAAAGCTGGCTGAATTTCGAAGGCATCCTAATTTTGGAAGAAGAATGGTTCTTTTTTGAACTCTTAGAGCCTTTGGCTTGCCTAGCTGCTAAATTTGATTATTTAAAGTTGAAGACAGTGTATCATCATTATAACCAAGTGAATTGCATATTTCATAATTTACCTTGTCACGAACAAAACGACGGAAAAAACATTATATGTTTAAATATTGAGATAAGATTTTGTTGGTACTGTTAGTTTGTTTGGCGTGGTTGGTCTTCAACGGGGAAATTGTTCGTCTATATGCTCCGAAACGTGTGAAATCTTTGGTTTGTTCTTTTTTGCCAAACCGGGCCTTGTTTTTAATTATAAAAAAACGTTCAGTGATTTCTGTTTAAAAGGAAAGAAATCTTTAGTATATTTGTTTTGAAATTTAGGAGTTGTTTAATTTATTTTGTATATTTATAAGTACAACACCAAAGCAAGAGTAAAATTCATTTGCTTTCTGGTTTGACACCAAATGAACCAATTTTTTTCTTAGTAATTCAAACCAAAATTGTTAACAATTTGCGTCTTCTATTAATAAAACAAATCATTAGAAACATGTTCCTTTTTTGTATATTTTTATGTAAAACGGTAAAACAAGCTCTAAATAGTTTAGTTATAATTTTTCTTGCTTTTGTATCAAGTATAAACTGAATATTTCATACGTCTTGAAATCAAGCATTCGAATGATTACCTAGGTCTGGAACCGAACTAAGATCTTCTTGCGTTTGTAGCGTTAAACGTACAGACGATGCAGAAGAGAAAAACCAAAAGCTGTTCGTCTTTTTTTGTCAAACTAAATCAAATGTTCCTCGACTAGGGTTAAACTTCATTCACATAATTCTTTAACTTCCAATTTATAATTTATTATGCTACGTTTACTACTGTAACCCATAGGGTTATTTTCATGTTTTTCATTAAACATTTCCATGAATCTTTTTTTGAATGTACAACCTTCATACATTCAGTAAATGAATATTGAATCAGCTCGCCTAATTGGGGGACAATGGGATAGCATCGACAAAAAATATATAGGAAAAAATTGATCACCACTTTTTTAAAAAATCTTTTTGCAATAATTTGCCCCCGTAACGGGGGCTAATTGTTTGGGAAAATTTTTTAAATGGCTTTCATTTCATTTTCAGACAAAAATATTCAAATACCTTTTTCACCCACCTGAATGAGCTGACTTTAACTTCAGAGATGCTGTTCCGCTAGAACAGAGATAATGAAGAAGCCAGCTCACGAAACTAAACAACCCCGAAGACCAGGGTACTACCTAGGGTATGCCCGGAAGCCATCAGGAGTCACAAGCTGTAATATGGTTCCGTTGAGCATACAATGGGTCCCTAAATCGGATAAAACCTTGAGGAAAAAGTTTTGCACAGATTCTCCTAGTGGTATGGCCATGAATTATATAACATGAAATTATGATCAAATAAACCTGATTGTTTGTCAGTCCCTTTATGTTTGTCCGTCTAACTCCGAAAAGACGGATGACATGCATGATAATTGTTTTATTGTCATATCAGCCGACGGAAATGAAGCTGCAGGACAAGCCAGAGATTTTTGCGATGAGGGGTGGACATTGCCTACCATTGTTTTCAAAATTTTCCGGTGCGAACTGCCAAGCTAACAATTGCTAAAAAATTTAAGAAACACGGTCAATGCGTTGAAAAAAGTTGACATATTAGATTTTGATTTCCTACAAAATTTCATTGCAACAATTATCACATGGCATCACAGCATAAAATTTAGCAAAAAAGTTGGAGACGAAAGCAGTGATTGCGTTGAGAGCGGCAAAAAATTTGCAGCTAAAAAATGGAAACCTTACATAGTTTCACCGCTAAGTGAGCATAATTTTCAATCCACTAAACTTGTTCACAGAAACTTTGCAAGATTTGAGGAGTTGTTTAATTGATTTTGTATATTTTTAAGTACAACACCAAAGCAAACAAAAAATTCATTTGCTTTTTGTGGTTTGATTCCAAGTGAACAAAATTTTTTCTCACTATTTAAAACCAAAATTGTTAACAATTTGCGTCTAAAACAAACATGTTGCTTTTCTGTATTGTTTCGTGTAAAGCAGTAAAACAAGCACCAAAATAGTTTGTTTATGATTTTTTGTTTGGGTTTTAACTGTATGCTGAATATTTCATACGTCTCAAAATCAAGCTTTCGAAAGACTTCCTAGTTCTGGAACCGAACTAACATCTTCTTGCGTCAAACGTACAGCCGATGCAGAAGAGAAAAATGAAAAGCTGTTCGTCTTTTGTGGCGAACTTTATCAAATATTTCTCCACTAATGTTAAGCTTCACATATAATTTATTATGCTACGTTTACTACAGTCCCACATATGCTTATTTTCGTGTTTTTCTTTAAACATTTTCAATATTCTTGTTTTGAATGTACGACGGTCATACATTCGGAAAATGAATATTGAATCGGCTTGCTCAAGTGGCGACATTGAGGTAGTGTCGACAAAATAAGTTCAATTTTTTTTCGGAAAAAAGTCAACACCAGTTTTTAAGAGAAGTTTGCGACAATTTGCCACCGTAACGGGGGCTAACTGTTTGTAAAATTTTTTTTAAAGGCTTTTGTTCTCTTTTCATACAAAAATAACCAAATATCTTTGTCGCCCACATAAATGAGCTGATTTTAACTTCAGAGATGCTGTTCTGTTAGATAACGAGACTAATGAAGTAGCCAATAACCTCGCCGAACACTTCACGAAACTAAACTACCCCGAAGACCGCTACTACCTAGGTACGCCCGGAAGCCATCAGGATTTGCCTGAGCAAATGGACCAGCACCGGATCACTCCAGTGTCACAAGCTGTAATAAGATTCCCATGAGCATGCAATGGCCCCTAAATTGGATAAAACATTGAGGAAAAAGTTTTGAACATATTTCCTAATGGTGTGTGCATGAATGATATACCATGAAATAATGATCAAATAAGCCGGATTGTTTGTCAGTCCCATTAAGGTTTTCCATCTAACTCCAAAAAAACGGATGAATTGCATAATCAAAAAATTGACATCTTAGAGTTTGATTTCCTGCAAAATTTCATCTTAAAAATTATCACATGGCATGACCGCATAAAATTTTTCAAAAATATTTGGAGACGAATGCAGTGAATGCGTTGAGAGCGGCAGAAAATTTGCAGCTAAAAACTGGAAACCTTACAAAGATTCACCGCTAAGTGAGCATAATATTCAATCCACTAAACTTGTTCACAGAAACTATGCAAGATTTGGGGTAATTTCGCGGTTAAACTTCTCTGGAAAAAACTTTAGAGTCTCATCTGCCTTAAGTTGCGTATTGGCCAGTAAATTCTTTCGAAAAATTGCGAATGGTTTTTAATGGAAACAAAGAGTTATTCCAATCAATTCGATGTCATAGTTGTCAGAGATCCTTTTTGTGTGCAAGTCTAAAACAGCATGAATTTTCGGTTGAGATTTATAAGTAAAAAGTTATAGTTTTATCGATGAAAGCGGTGAAAAAAACTACACTCCAAGAATCTGCTTATCTTGCGTCAATTCGCAGGGACTTTTTTGCGGTTCTTTTTTTGAGATTCGCCTTAACCTTTCACTACCTAAGCCGTGGAAAAAAACTTTAACCGCCAAAAATGTAATCGCTGCAAACATACAACACATGTGTTTTCCATGAAGCTTACTGTATCTCTTTTATATTTTATAGGAAATTTAATATAATAAAGTGACAGATGGCGCAGTGGAAGTAAATGTGGTTGAAATGCAGGAGGTGAGAGCTTCTAACTCATGTACGGCAAGTTTTTGTAAGAATTCCGGTGAATGCTTTAAAAAATTATCACTAAAAACCACAAATCTTACAAAACGTCACAACTTCACAGGTATAAACCACAAATCTTAAAATAATTCACCACTTAAAACTGCAAATCTTATCATGTTTAACCACTTTTACGGCATTCATCGATAAAACATACGAAGGCTTTTCCGGTGATTTTCTTCACCGCTATTCAATGCATTTTTACCTTACTTTCTCTATGAAAACCCGGACCGGTGTTTAAATTGCTCCTCCTGAAAACAAATGTCACCAATTACTTACAAAGTTTCAAAAAAATTACAATAATGTTTATACATGTTTTTGTGTGAACTACTTCTTTTGAGGTGAACCAAAATATTAGCAGCATAAAAAACGCAGGTTGAGATACCGTAAAAAGTTTGCGAAGCGTAAACATCTTTCAGATATGAATGCCGTGAAATCTGTGAATTCTTGTTAAGATTTGCGGGGAATTTCTTTTTTTCGGCGCTTTTACTGCTCTTAAAGCTAAAACGGCAATTTCTTTATCTTTTCACCGCACTCAAAAAAGTGGAGAGAATGCTATCAGTTTTCAATAAAAGCGTATTAGTTTTCAATCACATTTTATCGACCAAATAATTGACAAAAAACTACCAAAAAGCACTTTTTCCATAAATAATAAATTACAAAACAAAGACAATGAAGGTTTTCTTTTGCAAAAGAAAAATAGGATCTGCTGAGGCTCAATTTCTAATGTTTCAGTTTACCTAATGGAGAAATAATATCTCTGATCTTTTCAGGAATGGAATTCTACAAGCCCAAATGTAGGGAAGAGTTAAAGAACAAAGTTAATTTTGTCGGCTATGCAGAAGAGCATTTTAGATTTGGTTGCGGGAACAAAGGTGATTTTTATTATCACAGTATGTCAACATATCGTAATTTTCTGAAAGAATTTTTTCTCGACAACCAGCCAAAAAAGAATAAGAAAACTGGCAAACATTGTACAGTCGAGAGTTACCAATGGTTATACAGGTCTAAAATCTATAACTTGCGGTTCTAACAGGGCAGATGTTGTGGTTCTCCAGTTTAATATGCATAGTGAGAAGATAAAGAGGAATAAAATGACAAAATCAATTCCAAAAGAAAACAACAAAGATAGATGCGAGGATAAGAAAAATGCACGGAAAAATATGACTGCAAAAAACTCATTTATTAATCCAGGATGATTAGCACGCTAACAATCTCGTTCTTTCTGGTTTTAGAAGATCAATAAAACGTTTCGCTTTTTTTGTTTCAAGCAATCTCGAAATTTTTTGTCATATATAACGCTTCACTTAGATTTCGAACATATGCCCCTAATTTTTACAACGAATTACATTGCTTTAGGTAAATTTTGTTGAGTCTTGTTCAAAATTCGTTGTTGGCTTTACTTACCCTGACTAATGATGAATCGGTTCAAGTTGATCTGAACACAGTTGATTGATTTCAAATGCGACCTCCAGAAAAGATGAAAACCGTAACTGTCGTGTTTATTTAATTACAAAATATATCAAGTATATCATGGGGCGTGATGAATGCATAAACCAGTTTGGTAATGAATATTAAAATTTTGATTATTTTAGAAAATCTCTGAAAAAAGCACGAAAAAGTTAAATTGAAAACCAATCTGTTTAATTTCAGAAAAAACAAAAAAAATAGACAGATTTGCAAATAGATAAAGCGCTAGCTAATACTAGTTGAACGTATGAAAATCTCCCGTCATTTTCACATAAGAGGAACTAAGCCAAAAAGGAAAGAAATGAAAATAGCTCTTTTTTCTTCTGACTCGTAACAGCAAACTAAAAGAAAGCAACACAAAAAGCCTATGGATTTTCATTAGCATGTGTGGTACAGTAGTACATTTCATTCATTCTGGGGCTATTGATTCGGTATAGCAAATCAAGATATTTTAGTTAAATTTAATTTAGTTCACTTTCCTTCGCCATTTAATTTTAATCATATTTTAGTTCTTGTTTGAAGATCAAATCTTCAGTTTTCACGTTTTAACAGTTTGTTTATATCCTGTGCCTGATAACTTTGTCTGTTCATATTGTTCATGTCGTCTTATGATCTTGAGTTGCCGCAATTGGAATTCAATTATCGTGATCAAATTGTTGATCAAATTTACTTATTTTAGTTTTATTTCATTCTGCTCGTTATCTTAATTCAAATTAGTTGTATCTCTCTTAAACTAAAATTTGCTCCGCCAAAGCATTTATTTATATCAGATAAGTTTGAGGCCTATTTCGCTAATACCAGTCTAACAATAGAACTAACTTTCGCTCCGCCAAATCTACACATAATCTGCATTCAGAATATTGAAACGTTCAGCTACAAAATTAATAGTAAATTCGCCCCGCGAATTAACCAATTAATTTGGAATAGTAAATTGAATAAATCGGCACAGCGAATCAACTCAGATTACAGATTGCGAATCTGTATGACATGGCGCAGTCACCTCGTGAATCTAGAAAAACACCATTGTCGATAGAGCCATTTTGGGAACGCCCAACGTCGGACCCACCAATCAGATGGGAGAAATGGCGGATCCAAGTAAAGTTTGCAATTCTCGCGCGAGAGAATATCACACTGGACACGCTACTGCAACCGAAACCAACGATGGTACGATTGCCAGCTGAACCAAAGTACGAGATGCCAATTGAAGATGCAACTAATGAAACGGAGAGAGACCGTTAGATACGAAACAGCCAATTGAAGTTGCAATGGGACTTAAAATGTCAAAAGATATCAGAAGCGGGAGTACTATGCGGGGAACGACCATGGCATCTTTGCGATCAAAAATGTGTGTCTCTTTTGTAGCTGAGCATCGGTACATAGGGAAGACGCTTACTAACACAAAAATTCCCTCATGACAATATTTATGACCTGACTACCCTCAAACTTTGGGAAATGATGATGATGGAGATAGCTTTTATCCGCCCAAGAAATATCACATTCGATCGTTATGTGTTCTTCTCACGAAAACAGAAAAAGGGTGAAACGGTAAAACAATTCTACAGCATTTTGAAAGAATTGGCGGAAAATTGCGATTTTGAAAATTGTGAGGAGGTGATCATCAGGGAAATTTTCATCACAAACATGTTGAATGATGATAATCAATGCGAACATCTCCGCGACACAGTTGACTCTGAACGAGCACTCAGCATTGCAGCCAATATGGAAATGGGCCATCAGAATCAGCAGAGAGTATCATCAAATAACGGCGCCACTGGCAGTACGGTGAATGCAATACAATCATTTAATCGATTTCGCGGCGCGGTTGCACGTGGAAATCAGTCAGGCAGAGTAGCAGTTAATCGTGCATCAGTTGGCCAATGTAGAGGTTGAGGTCAAGCTTGGACAACAACGCACCGCCAGGTTTGCCCTGCTATGGGTAAGAAATGCAATCATTGTGGTTTGCTCAACCATTTCGCCAGGGTATGTCGGAAAAAACTTAATAATGCACGAAACTCAGGTCAAAATAATCGTATTAACAATGTAGAAACTGCTGAAACTACAGATCAAAATACAAGTCAGGAAAATCAAAACGTAAATGATATAAATTATAATGAACAATTTAATTCTGACTATGATTCCTCGGACGACAATTACGTTGCGACAGTACAAAGCGTTAGATCACCGCCAATAGGGCTGCAAAATATGACGATAACGATCGGCAATACAGGTTGTCACTTGCTCCTCGATTCCGGTAGCGGCTGTACGATTATCAATATGTCGCTCGCCAGAGAATTAATGTATAACTGTGCGCAATCACAATGGTCGGAGAAAAAACCATTAGAATTAAAGTCTTTTTCTAATGATATTGTCGAAACTCTAGGCACTTTTAAAACGGCAGTTCGGTGCAAGGATTGGAACAATCAGAAAGCAAAGATCACGGTCGTAGCTGATGGTTTTCGACCAATTCTCGGACGAGACCTCTTTGATAAATTAGGCATAACAATATCACAAAAACCATGCCCGAATACGGAAGTCAGTAATATAGAACCACCTTGTGCAATTAAAAAATCGCTCGCAAAGGAATTTCCAGAATTAATCTCCCGAATAGGAAAATCTAAACATCACACGGTCAATTCACAATTCCACAAAAATTATCGAGTTACACATTAAAAAGGAAGAAAAGTGCCAATTCATCTCCAACCGAAAGTGAAAAAATTACGGTCAAAAAGGATCAATCAATCAAAACAGCATTAGATTCCAAAAACCTGAATAAAGCCATTCACAAAAACAAGTATCAAATGCCGAAAATAGACTCGCTAATTCAATCGATTTCTCAAACACTGTCAGCCGCGCCGCAAGAGAAGGCTTATTTTACGACACTTGATTTGCAGTACGCATACAGCCAGCTCAATTTACACAGTGATGCGGCCCGCCATTGTAACTTCAACCTCGTAAGCGGAGATATGACCGGCACATATCATTTTAAAACTGGATTTTACGGCCTTACAGATATGCCGGCTGAATTTCAAAAACCGATTGATTGTACTCTCGCAGGCCTGAATAATACTTTCTGTTTTTTGGGCGATATAATAATAGTGAGCAGAGGAGGAATAGAAAAACATCTCGATTTAGTACGAAAATGTCTGATAAAGTTAGATCAAGAAAATCTCCAAACAAATCTTGCTATATGTCATTTCGCAAAAGATAAAATCGAATGGCTCGGACATAATATTTCACAAACAGGTATAACACCATTGTCTGATAAAACGGACGGAATCGGAAAATTATCAGCACCTTCCGATCTCAAAATACTCAGATCTTTTATGGGCTCAGTTCATCACTTAGGAAAATTCATTCCACATTTGTTGCAATTATGTTACCCACTTCGACCTCTGCTTAAGAAAAAAAACAAAATTTATTTGGACGGATGAACATGAAAAGCAGTTCACAATGATTAAAGAGAATATTGCAGAAACAACCGAAAATAAGCATTTTAAGCCGGACTTAGAAACACGTATAAAATGCGACCCTTCACGTAAAAGTTTGGGGTGTGCATTAGAACAACGAACCTCAAATGGTTGACATACTGTGGCATTCGCATCGCGATTTTTGAATTCTGCGGAGGACAGATATAGCATTAATGAGCCCAAACAGTTGGGTGTTGTCTGGTCCGTTCAACATTTTAAATATTATTTATACGGCAAACCATTTACCGTAATAACTGATCATAGGGCTCTTCATTCAATCATGAGAGAAATTAGAGCTAACAAATCCTACAATAGTCGATTGACACGTTGGGTAGATCGACTACTGCCATTTGATTTTACAATTGATCATCTCGCTGGCTCAAAAATGGGATTAGTAGATTATATCTCTCGCGACCCACAACAAAAAAGCTGTTAATATATCTGCATATGACGAGCAATTTACAGTTAAAAAATTGGATGTGATTAAACGCAGCGCAAAACGCTTCTTATTAAATGCGGAAAATTACGTCGATTTCACAGCGCGAAATCCGCTTACAAAACAAGCCTCAAAAAATCCAAATTCCACTAACAAATTATGCAGTGATTTCGCACCGCGACATCCAGAATATTCTTCAATTACGGATAGTGATAACTCAATTAAAAAATTAACACCAAATAACTCCAATTCTAATATCCAAATCGAGACAGCAAACATTCTTCACTCGTTTTTTGCCTTAAATCGCCCCACCGATCAGCTGCTATCTCAATTGAACAATTTTCAACTATTTGCCAATAAATTTAAAACAGTCTACATGATGTCACACTCGAACTCAGATAAAGAAACTTTAATGCAAGTCAAGCAATCGACGCTCTCCAAAGTAAGATTTGCGGACGAGGCAGGACCATTGACAGCTCCAGCGGTACCAGCAACGCCAGTCAGCCCTAATACAGACACTACGACAGTAACGCCACCATCAGTAGACGACCTCTACTTGGATTCATTTAACTTCGCCCTTTCGAAGATCTTTTCTAGCACGCTTATGGCCAGCCTCACCACCAAAGATGCGATTTTAAAGGCGGTACGGGACTGCCTATTAACTGAAAATGAAGATCGCTGCAAACAAATATCGCCGTACATACACTCATTCTGGAAAGATCTTCATGTCAAGAATGGATGTGTATGCATCGACGACAGGATAGCAATCCCTCATGCAATCAAAGATGCATACGTCGAAGCCATACATGCCACTCACCCTGGAACATGGGGGATGACAGATATGGCAACCCATGTATGGTGGCCGTACATGCACAGGGACATAACCACAAAGACGGCAAAGTGCAATCCCTGAGTAAAAATTGGTAAAAATTTAAAATCTATTGTTCCTGCTAATAAATGGGCACCATTAAAGTTATGCAAAGTTCCAAATGAAGAAATCCAAATTGATTTTGGAGGACCAATTTATAATGAAAAAAAATTGAGAGATTTACTTTCTTGCATGTATAGACCGATTTTCAAAATTTCCAACAGCAGGATTATTTGATAGAGCTAATGCAGATAACATTTTGAAATTCCTTCAATAGTATGTTTTGCCACAAGGAATACCCCGTTCAGTTAGATTAGATCAAGCTCGATGCCAAACGGGACAACAAATTAACGCATTTTGTAGTCGTCAAAATAATATACAGTTAATTGAAACTCCAATACACGATCACGGAGCAATTGGCTTAGTTGAGAGGCTAATACAAACAATCAAGAATCGCCTAGTTCGCATTAAAACGGCGGCGCGAAATCAATTTAATGTGAAAGCATCGATAAATTTAATTATTTACCAGCTACGAATATGCCGTCAAAAGACTAATAATGTATCACCATTTGAAGCACATTTTGGTAGAAAGGCTAATACTTCATTAAGTAATATATCGACAAGACCTGACCCCAGTACTCTGACATATAGAAATAATTTAAATAAATATTTAAATTTGGAGACAGTCAGATGGGAGGAACTAATCTCCGAAGAATACTGGGACAACAAGGAAAGGAGTGACACAGAACTCGAATTCAATAGAGATAGATTAAGCAAGGACGTAGCAAAACGGAAAAATGAGGACCCAAACAAAGAATGCAGAGTGATTCCTCACCCAGAAGTCCGACTGTCGGTGCCACGAATTGAAGCCGCCCTGGGAATTAAGCTCGCCAAAAAGAGATCACGAAAGAAACGCTCCAAGAAAAGCCTGGAAGGGCTATTTGAAGTGTTAGCGCCCTGTTCTTTGGTGGTGTGGTGAAGACAGATACTTTTACATCAGTGATAAAGGAGCCTGGAAAAAGAAATGCGACCATACGTAATTCAGATTTGGCTAAATTTGGCACAAAGGTCGGACGCCAAACTGAATTACAATTGTATGCGAATCGTCGACCGAAAACATCAACGGGAAAGATTACTGAATATCTTATTAGTCACCATGCCGAAGAGACCAGGAAAAAATTAGATAGAGGCAAACGAATGAAACACCGAAAAATAGCAGACGATATCAGTGCGGTCTCCTACATTCAAATGTATCTCGAGCTCTTCGAGTACGAATGCCCACAAAACCAAAACGAACAGTTATAACAGCGCCGCCAAAGCCACCACCAGAAGTAACAAGTGATTTCGCGTTGCCAATGGAGATGCCGTCGACATCCATTGTAATCGCGGAGCCCCCTAGTATACCGAAACGAAAAGCTGCTACCAAGGCTTCAGCGCCACTGAAACCGTTAAAAAGACAACGCTCAACGCCTTCAGTAACTGAGTCAGACAAATCACTTGCATCTGTGCAAACTTGTCTCGCACAGCTTCAAGTTCCAACGCACCCTAACGAAACAAAAAGAGACAATTTATTAAGCAAACACAGATCACAGATCAAGAACAAGTCAATAATTTCAGCTATAAAGACGGCCGCAGCTAAGAGTCAGCAAAACAAATCAGATTTTACAGTCGGCCCATTCTCCCCTGAACAGTCTTACCCCACACAGTACTATATTTCACCTAAATACGAGGGACCAGATGTATCAATGACGGTCGGCGAAGCGGAAAGATTTTTTGGGTGTGACAGTGATTAAAACTTGCTGAGCGTTAAACTGCTTTGACTAAAACTTTCTGAAATAAAAACATTGTAGTAGTAATTATAGTAACCAGTACAAATGTTATTAATTGTATGATAAATAACTTCGTCATTTATTTTTTCGAGGGGTAAATGTGGTACAGTAGTAAATTTCATTCATTCTGGGGCTATTGATTTGGTATAGCAAATCAAGTTATTTTAGTTAAATTTAATTTAGTTCACTTTCCTTCGCCATTTAAATTTAATCATAATTTTAGTTCTTGTTTGAAGATCAAATCTTGAGTTTTCACGTTTTAACAATTTGTTTATATCCTGTGCCTGATAACTTTGTCTGTTCATTTTGTTCATGTCGTCTTGTGATCTTAAGTTGCCGCAATTGGAATTCAATTGTCGTGATCAAATTGTTGATCAAATTTAGTTATTTTAATTTTATTTCATTCTGCTCATTTTCTTAATTCAAAAGAGTTGTCTCTCTCTTAAACTAGAATTTGCTCCGCTAAAGCATTAATTTGTATCAGATAATTTTGAGTCCTATTTCGCTAAGCGAAATACCAGTCTAACAATAGAACTAACTTTTGCTCCGCCAAATCTACACATATTCTGCGTTCAGAATATTGAATCGTTCAGCTATGAAATTAAAAGTAATTTCGCCCCGCGAATTAACCAATTAATTTGAAATAGTAAATTGAATAAATCGGCACCGCGAATCAACTCAGATAACAGATTGCGAATCTGTATGACAGCACGCATAGTGATTGTATTGTTTCAAAGATTAGTTTTCACCATAGCATTCGCGGAAGGTTTTTCATGCTATCATCATCTGCATCTTTTTCCTGAAAACTAGGGTACACAGTTGCTGTTGCTACAAAGATGCAGCATAACTTTAGTTGCAAAAAATTTTTGTTGCATACGAAACTGGCTACTTATTGTCAGTTTTGAGAATAATTTTAAAAATAGATAAGTTTAATTTTAGAAGTAAATTAGTTTTGATGATAGTGGAGTTTGTTGTCCATGAAAAAGATGCTTCTAAAAAACCAGTGTAAGAAAGTTTTCCCTTGAAAAATCTAAACAACTGTGTCTTCCGCATTGTATAAAAACAGAGAAACTCGAACAAAAATTAAAAAAATATATACGACGCTACATGGAAAGCCCAGACCAATTTGTTTAAATAGTCAAAATTCGGCAATATTGTTGAAGTCATTTACTATGATTAGAATAAATTTCTGTAATGATCACTGGTGTGTTTTTGGTGCAATTTTTTCTGACTGTGTTGATACTATTTTTTAAAAAAATAAATGGTAGCCGGCCAGCCACCCGACTTGTCCCATTTCCCCACAAGCTTTCCGCGAATAGGGAAAGTATCCAAATTGCGCGTCTAATAGGTACCCCCGTTTATCAACTACTAAACCCACAAATTTATTCGTCACAAAACACAGGCATTTTCCCATTTTAAAAAAAAACTATACCCGAATACAAGTAATTTCACCTCAAATATTTTTATATCTACATGCTCTTTAAGTCTATCCACATTACGGCTAAATCCATATCTTTGAAAATATACACAGAATCTGTTTTTAATTGTTTTAAACCTTTAATAGGAAATTTGTTTATTAAGCTTACACACACTACAAGATAGATATAACTCCGGTTCACTATAATGATACTCTCCTATGATCAATTCTATCTTTTTCTTTAAAGACCACATCTTATATAAAGAATTGAATTTCTACAGAAGCAACGAGTGTTTTTCTGCAAAACA
This sequence comes from Convolutriloba macropyga, assembly GCF_964194025.1. NCBI lineage: Eukaryota > Metazoa > Xenacoelomorpha > Acoela > Convolutidae > Convolutriloba > Convolutriloba macropyga. Next base: position 2,377,650 of record NC_134476.1, read on the forward strand.
TCTTTCAATTCAAAGAAAGATTTTCTCAATCTTAAACAAGCTTTAACAAGCGAACACTTAGAAAGAACCAGAAAACTGATTGATGATGAAGATGAAGCTGAGATTAACACTGAAACTGAGACTAAACCTAAAAGTGAGACAAAGCATAACACTGAGACCTAAACATATACTTAAAGCTAAAACAGTGACTAAGGCCAAAACTGTGACTAAGGCTAAAACTAATGGTGAAACAAGGTCATAGATCCATACAACAGATCCATTATAGATCTATACTAGAAGTAACTACGAATAAACAGAATGTAATGAAACAATAGGAAACAAAGCAGCACATAATTCCCACTAATAAGGTCATAAAAAAATTATCTAGAGGATACTGAAGATATGATATAAATTGTAGTTTGAGCTTGAGACAATTTTATATTACTGAAAAATCTTAAAATTACATTGAAGAGATTGATGAAGCAATTATTTACTCGGTAGAAGAAATTGAAAACTGTTACCAGCTGAAAAGAGATACGAGTTTTAAATAAAAGAATACAGCAGAGCGTGAGTACTAGAATAGAACTAAAGAAGAAGTTAAAACAACAAAAAAATTTGTCAATTTTGACTATATTATTATTAAGGCTCCATATGATTACGGTGACTTCAAACGATGGCTAGATTTCAATAAAGAAATATATAAAGGTTATGGCTACGACTTTGAGTTTCTAGGAGTAAGAAGCATTCAGTTGAAAATTGAACCACCTAAAGTATCTATGGGTAGCTGTATAGATTTACTAACAGATCTAAAAAACTTAAACCAAAATTTGAAATAAGCAAATAAAATTTAACTGTTTAAAACTAGCTATAGCTGCTTGGTTACATCCGGCTAAAGACCAGGCAACTTGTGAAAGTAACTATGCAAAAACCTAATTTTACCAAGACATTATCATGAAGATGATTTTGATGATACAGAATTTAATAGAATACAGAAATTATGCAATTTTAATAAATGGTTATACGATCCTAGTGGTAACAGTAAAGTAGAGCAATTCAAACCAGGCCTTGGTTTTAATAGAGGTAAAAATCATGTCAGAAGTTTAGTTTCGGGTAGACAATATACTACTTATAGAGAAATCTATTTTTAAACATATAGAAACATTGATAGACAGACCAAAATATTATTTTTTAAATGGATGTAAATTTTGGTTTGATTCACAAATTAGATATAATAATTATACATGTAGTCACTCATTCAAACCAGAGAATTTTTGCCCTATGAAGAAACATATGTTTTTTATAAATGAACACAAACGTCAAAAAACACACAAAAAAATAACTGCCGATATAGAATGTTGTAATGTCAATGTTACAACAAATAGTAACAATTGTGTTATAGCCAAACATATACCAATAAATATAGGCAACTTGATATGAAGCACTGACGAAGACCCGTTCAATGGAAACTTCAAGTACTACTTCGGTTTTGGCTGTACCGAAAGATTTGGTAGAGTTCTATTAGAAAGAGAAAGTGAGAACAATTTCAATTACAACAAAGTATGAAATTTATTTAACAACATAGACTATTTCACGAGACCAATTACCTCTGTCACATATGTAATAATACATGTATTAATAAAGTGAGAGATCACTGTCATGAAATTGGTAAATATAGACTGCCAGTATGGTAAAAATGTAATATAAGATGTAAACCAGAAAAATTGCTCCCGTTATATTCTATAATGGCTTTGGCTATGATTTCAATCTACTATATAGTGAACTACTTAAACAGAATAACGATAAGAGAAAAGTAGATAAGAAACCATTAGCTGCTGGTAAGTCTAAGATGTTTAGTTTTGGTAATCTTAAAATCTTAGATAGTTATAGCTTCTTAGCTATGCCATTAGATCATATGGCTAAGATATAAGGGTGTAAAACTAAAACCTTTACCCTCACAATAGTTTAGTTTGGACTACTGTCCAAAAAATATCGGTAATCTAGAAATAGAAAGATTCAGATCCTCTCTCTATTAAATTACCAACACAAAAAGAAGTAGATATTTTTTAAAATAAAAACAGACATAAAACCGAAAGAGATCTAACTATAGAGTATTTACAAAATGATGTGGAAACTTTAGACTATTGCATGAATGGATATGTTGAACTAATCATGGATGTATTCAGGCTCAATCCTCTGGGCTATGTAAGTCTCCCCGGTTTTAGTTTTGATTACTGGGTAACTATATTAGTTACATTACAAGATAAACAATTGTTAGATAATTTTAATGAAGCACAGAGAGGTGGTATATGTGGTATGAAGGGTGACAGATTTATTAGCCATATATTGGGAATAGAAAAATCTTGTACATAGACACAAAGAACCTAAATGGTTGGGCAAAGATTCAAAAAGTACATTACAAGGACTTCAAGAACTATATCTTATCTCTAGATAATCTATTAAATACTCCAGATGATAGTGATTACGGTTATTAAATAGTTTGTGATATTGATTACAATGATGAATAAACATAAAACAAAACAACTGTCTCTAATGCCTAATAAAAGAAAGATAAACGATGAACTAGGCTATAGAGAAGGAGAGTAAGGTAGAGCAAGAACAGAGAAACTAATCTTAGACCAAAAAAAATAAATTTGAATATATGGTCCATTATAGGATGATCCACAGGGTTATATATGCACAGATTTTATTAATATAAGAACACAAAAAAAGAACAACTAAAACTGATGAAGAGAAGATGCAAGCAAGTTAATGGTCAACTCATTATATGGAAGAATGTGCAACACTCCCTTCAAAGTGATTTCATCAATGATGAAGAAAAGAAAAAAAACTTATAAGTAAACCAGCTTTTAAGAAAATAACTAGATCAGAAGATTATACCCAACTTTAATACACAGAGAAAAAATAGGATATGATTCATATATTAATAGTTGTTACTATATTGGAACTAAGTAAGTTAAAAATTTATGATGTTTTCTAAAATATTCTAAAGCTATCCCTAAAAAATTTACAACTAAATTACATGGATACTGAGTTTTTCTGAAGGTAAAATGGGTAGTGACCATATGGATTTAACCAATCTAGACAAACCAGACAAAACCAATGAAAAAATACCAGGAATTTCAAAATTGAATTTGGAGTAAACTCATAGAGGAGTTTTTGTAGCTCTATCACCCAACACATAGCTTTAAATATTGTGGTAAAAGGAAAACCAAAGAGAAAAGAATAAAGCATGTAACAATGCTAAACATAAAGACTATTAGAATACACTACTGTATGCCTCAGAGAAAACTGTAGAGGAGTGTAAAATACAAAAAATAGGAGATAGTATTGCAACAACAAAAACAGTTAAGACTATTCAAACACTTACGTGAAAGTTTCCTGTAAACATTGTTAAAAACTATCCGCATGATGAAAACTTAGATGATGACAACTCCGTGGTTCTATTAATGAATAACATGAAAGAGTTAACAGTTAATGATGATAGAAAATTAATCCTAGCTGCTATTACATTATATAAAGATTTATCATAATTTTTATCTTAACACTAGTCTTAGCTAAAACTAAAACTAAAACCATGCTATATCATAAACATAAAAAAGTCTAGGCTTGAAACACTTATAACTAAGATTGAAATAACTAAACTACAAAAACTAAAAAGAAGAAATAGATTAAATGAAAAATCAAAACAACAAGAAGATTATGGCAAAATGGAGAAGTTATTGCATCCGCTAAAAAAATTTCAAATAGTAATAGTGAATTGGCTTTGTCTGCAAGTAATCAGACATTAAGAGCACTGAATTGGCAAAATCGAAAGTTAGATAAACAAACAATGGGCTACTGAGGAAGCGGGCTCCCGGATCGACGAAGCATTAAAGAAGTCTAATGAAGCGTTAATGAAGTCTAATGTAGCCGCAGTGGAAATTCGAGATACACCAGGAGTGATGAATGATACAGACAGAGCTCATAATAATTACTTGAAGTTTGCTCAGTCTAACCCACAATTACAGTTAAAGATCAAAAATATATCTACTGGGGAACATGAAAAGAATGCTGTTGGTATAATTCTAGAGCAGAATGCATTTTTAGTTAAGGTTATTATATATGAATTTTCGTACGTCTTTATTATTTTCTTACCAATCCAAATACAACATATGAGGACAACGATGATGAGAAAGAAGAAAAAAGTAGAAGTTTATTTACGGGGTATTAGATATGATACAGGAACAGGTGATAAGAGATGCAAAAGATGAAAAAAAATTAAAACATTTGTTTGATGTGAGAAGAAAGCGTTATTTAGGTAAAGGTTTTTCAAAGGGCTATCGACGCTGGCTGGAAAACCAGGCTCTTTGCCCTTCCCCAACGCCGACAATTTCATAGAAATACTACTTATACTAGAAACCAAGGCTGGTCTGGATGGATTAAACAATGAGATGTTAAATATATCTAAACAACTATTATCAGTGAATATCGTTAATCAAGAACAACTGGATAATTTTGTTTTTAATTATGGTAAATGAGCGAAATCCATGAACACGCCCGCAACTATGTTGGTGAATGAAGTTCCTACAAAGCAGAGAGTCAAACCTAAAACCACAACTAAAGCTAAACAACAATCATTAGCTAAAGAGGTATTTAGTCCTCAAAAAACAAAGTTTAGAAGAGAAAGAATAATACCATTATATATAGATGAATTATGGTAAGCCGATTTGATTCGTAAGTCATCTTTAAATAAATACAACAATAGCTATAAGTTTATAATAAGTGTTATAGATATATTCACAAAAATGCTTGGGCCATTCCATTAAAAAATCTGGTTTATCTATTGGCAATGGTTGTAGAATAGTATTAGGAGAAATTGGGATACCGGAAAAGGTAAGGGTAGATAGAAGTAGTAAGGTTTACAAAAAAAATAATTAAATCCTTACTTCAAAAATCTGAAACAAAATTTTATTCTACATGCAGTTTTTCTAAAAGCTGTATTTATTACACATAATTATTAAATTAATGTCATTAATGGTGATGGTAATGGGGTAAATCTTTTGGATGATGCTATCACAAAATATAGCAATAACATTCATTCAACCTTTAATATGAGACCCGTTGATGCTTCTAATAATCCTCATAAACTTAAAAACAATATTACTTATTGTAAACCAAGCTACAACCAACCAAAATTTGAAAATGTTGATTACGTCAGGAAAGCTGACAAACGTAACTTTTTCTCTAAAGGATAAACATTCAATTGGAATAGAGAACCATTTAAAATTAGCGAAATTTTAAAAACAAAACCACCAACAAAAAAATAGAAGATATTGAAGGTCAAAGAAAAGAAGGTAAATAGGTATGAACAGGAAATTATAAAATTTGACTTTAATTTTGAATCTTTTAAAAAGGTTTTAGAATCACTTGGAATATTTCGCAAAATAAATAATGGCAATCAACAGATTCAATCACGCAACAACTAACCACTGACCGTAGGAACAAACTAACTCTAAATAAAGCCCATCAGTTTTTCTTAAAAGATAATAATAATAAAATTGATATGAAAAGTAATTTTATAATGAAGAACTTACGTCCACCTCTTGATATGAAAAATAATGTTAATAAAGAATATTGTTATAATAACTTTTTATCGTGTAATAATACGTCAGATATACTAAGTAAAAATATAACTGAGTTAAGAAAAGGTGACTTTGAGGAAATTACAACTGGTCAACAAAATGCAAACATTATTCGATTACCAACATCTAAAACCAATGGGGGTGCTGTATGGATCGAAGAGTTGAAATTGTTGGACGTATGGACAGTTGAAATTGTTTCTCTTAACTCAAATAATTTATCAATATTAGCCGATAAGTTAACTGAAATTGAAATTGATATTGTTCGATTTGGCAGCAAAGTTTCCGCTGATACCACTTCTTAATATAATGAATTAAAAGAGGAGTTTGATAGTGATAAGTTTAATCAAACAACTACTAATATTCAATTAGGTGATGCAGGTGTTGATAGATGGAGAGGTTAAGGAAATAATGATATATTAATGGTAAAGGCTGTTATGAAATATATAATTGCTTTATTACTTTATTACTTGAAGGTAAACTTGTTGATAACAAAAAACAAGCAAGACTTGAGATGCAATATGGTTTTAGTCATGAAGAAATATTGAAAGAAATTGATTGTCATTTTACTGCTAAAATTGAGTCAACCATCAGCACCGAATGAGTGATTACTATACGCATATTGAAATCACTATCAGAAAGCCTAATCCGCCAAGCGGCTGCTGTCAATGAACAGCAGATAAACGAAAAAAATCAAGTTTGTAATAGTTTTAATTATATTATTAATATTATAAAAGATATAAGAAATATTATGAAACTGAAACTAATAACTATAATGAAAACCTCAGTGAAGGCAAACCATACATTAACATGGCTGAGATAGCATAAATACAATTATCATCAATAGCAACAGCAGCAACAAAAACATCAGTTGCATTAACATGTATAGGATGCCCTTATCCTATATCAAGTTATGAGGTACTCACAAGTGTATATTTTATGTAAACAGTTTGGTGACAAGTTTAATTAACTATATACTAAATCAATGAGTGATAATAAAATAGATAAGGATGGAAATAAAGAATTAGTTTAGGTATATGAAGAATATAAAAATAACAAGAAAAAAATTGATTGTTTCTCAAACCAAAAATAATAGTGTTTAGAATGGATAATATATTTAGTGAAAATAATTTTAGTATTAATATTTATAGCTGTGTTTATGTTATTACTAAATCTAGAATTAGGTGTAGATCTATAACTATAGGTATAGCTTTAGTTATCTTTATGTCTATAGCTTTATTTGAAGCCATAAATATAGTTGAGCTGTATTCTCCTGGTTCTTAGATATAACCCTCTTCCGTTTTGGCTACTCTTATACCTTCACTAGTAGTACACAAATTTAAATAAATCAATGAATTAATTGAAACGTTTAATTTGTATCACTAACAGCCATTGTCTTATTTGTTCTACAAATAGTACAATTAACCTTTAACCTATTTTGCCTTTTGATGAAACAAAACCCTGAATGTTATCACTGCCGCTATTATGTCTACCACCAACACAACATGAATTAGTCTTAAACACATTTCAGAATATAAAAAATGGAAGTTGAAAAGTATATTCCTTTTGTTGTTGTAGATAAACCTAGGCCTAAGCCTAAGCCTTTGCCAAAGGCTTAACCTAAACCTAAACCTAGAAGCCAATTTGGGGCTAATGGTTTATGGCAGAGCATTGACGGAGTCCCATCTCTGGAGAAGAAAAAGAAATAAGATATTATTTATGCTTAGGCATTTGTTAGGTCATGTAAGAAATAGTTATAGAACTTGAGCTAGAGCTAGAGCTAGAGTTAGAGCTAGAGTTAGAGCTAGAGTTAGAGCTAGAGTTAGAGCTAGAGTTAGAGCTAGAGCTAGAGCTAGAGCTATCTCTATCTCTATATCAAGAGCTAGATCTGTGATATAATAGATGTTCGGTCATCTGCGAAGCATGGTCCCTGATTCGCAAAGTGGCCTGGTCAATTAATTTCTATGAAGCTGTCGGCGAAGCTGCGTTGTCTACGACACGATATCAACCATTTCATTACCATCACTATTAACACTATTAACACCATCTCATTATATCACTAAATAATCGTTCAACTTAATACCAATGCATGACATCTATTATCTGCAATAGCAACAGAAAATTTAAAATTCCGATGCATGTGTTGTGGACCTCTATGATTTTTTTTTGGTAACTACTATCAAATACATATATTCTATAACTACTTATATATGTTCTAAGCTTAATATATGGTTAAAAATTATGAGGTAATCCATTATAACCTTTATTAAAACTAACAATCTGTTTCAAAGCCTCATTGTAATTTTTAGTACCAAAGCAGTACCATACATTCATTTTGTCGTCTAGATAAAACTCACTACCAGTTTTAAAATAACAGTAACAATCATTATATCAAAATTGTTTGCATCATGAGTTTGTTCATAATAATTATTATCCTCAAAACCAAATGTTTTATATTGAGTTCTTTGTCATTTTACTTGCCGTGCCTAGATAAATTAGGAATTTAGTAGCGTTAGAAACATTCTGATGTAAAATCTTTCTTTCATAATAACTGAAGTTAATATTAATCTTTTTACTTAAATCCTTCTGCAAAATATTAATATTATCATTTCTAGAATCAATACTAGGTACAAACCGTGATATATCATTAATTTCTATATTACCATCATTAGCTACTGCACCAGGATTAGCATTAACCCTAATAAGAGCTCTATCAATATTGATTCTTTTTAATATTAGTTGAATTCCTGAACCATACTTAAACTTTTCTAAATCAATTACAAACCCAAATAGATCTCTCATCTTAGTCATAAGGTACATATGATCACGTCCAGCAGCAGCATGATCACCTTTTAATTGACTATCTCTATTACCTTGATTTCAAACAAGACGTCTCTCAAATTCATCATTAGTACTATTTAAAAACCTATACATGAATAGTTTAGGATGACAATGATCTTTATGTTCAATAGTCCTACCAACACTAGTTTCAAATTTAACCGAACTAAAGAAGGCCATCATACCATAATTAACTAATCTGATTTTAGCATAATTTGCAAAAACTTCGCCAGCATTATCTGTTAAAGTAAACTCTATCTCTAGGTACGAATCGTGTATTTTTAATTAAGTCTCTTCTCTGTAGAGATCTATCTTATTATTAGTGTTAACTGTATTCACTGTAGCTAGATCATTAGGTTTATATTTTGTTAACTTATTCCTTTGTATATCATTATTATAACCATAAGTTGTATCCAAATTGAAGTCCTTTTTTGTAAGAGCTAAAGCTACAGTTATAGTTAAAGACAGATCTTATGCTAGAGTCAAAGTTAGAATTATAGTTAAACTAAAGCTAGAATTAGACATAGAGCTTGATATGGAGCTAAGCTAAAGCTAAAATTTATCCTAATAGAATGACAAACAACAACCTTGCGCTAAAGCTACAGTTATAGTTAAAGCCAGATCTTATGCTAGAGTCAAAGTTAGATTTATAATTAAAATAAAGATAGAATTAGACATAGAGCTTGATATGGAGCTAAGCTAAAGCTAAAATTTATCCTAATAGAATGACAAACAACAACCTTGCGTGATGTGCTACAGAAGGTAATTAAAGAATTAACCAAAATTAAAGATGAACAAAAACATTAATTCAGAATGACAAAATTAAATGAAAGGTTTCATTTTATTAACTCTATCCTTATTACATCAAAGTTGGGTTTAATTAGATTTTTTGTTTGTTTTTCGGTGTTTAACATAACTGCAAAAATTTTATCAGTTTATATATGCTAGTAAGATTAGTACTATAACACAAGAAGCTTATGAATTAGTTGATATAGCAGATAAAATAAAACAAGGAAGAGATTAAAAAAATTTAATACAAGCAGATAAAAAACAATGAAAGTTAAAATCGAATTGAAACATGGTGTAACTAATTTTGTTGTAGAAAACTCAGTAGGATAATTTCTAGGAATGATAAACAAATATATTCAGCAGGTAAGAGTTCAGCAAATGAGATTATTGTTATAATGGTTTCAATACAATTTATTTTCATTGTAATTTTACTTCTGGTGCCCAAGATAACGGTTGAGATACAGATATATTATATACATTTAATCTAACAGAAACACACACTATGATAATTGATTCTCCTACAAATAATTTATACCGAAATGATACAAAAGAGAGAGTAGAATCTATTGAGTTTCATATAAGAGATCAGCTAGGAAGACCAATTGACTTCAATGGTGATGTATTTAGCTTTACTTTACATCTGAAGTAGTCAGCTGGTCGAAGACCCATCTGGTGTAACCAGTTGACGAGAAGTCTATCTGACGTGATCAGCTGGTCGAAGTACCATCTAGTTTAGCCTATAATATTTCATATGACAATTCATTCTTAGTTTACCAAAAAAATAGTTATTTTTAGTTATGTCAATGACAATGTAGTTGTAAGGCTCTCTCCACACTTCATTCCATAAAATAATAAAATCTTTATAAGTAAATTCAGCATCATTAAATATATCTTTATATATAGACATGAGGACTTTACCTCTTTGTTCAAATAAAATTTATAGATTACAATCCTCTCTAAGATTGTTTTTCTAGAGAGAAGAGATTTTGATTACGATATATCATATTACAATTATTTTTTCTACCTCTACAGAAGTATTCATTAATAATGTATCTTTGCTTTCATATCATCAAACATCTTAAATTTCCTCAACTCGTTTGGTAATTGATCGATTGAAACTACATCTTTTTTTATCTTTAATAAACTCAGCATCTGCTTTTTCATTAATACCTTCGAGGTCTTCATATTGATAACCATAGGACCGATTGTCAATAGCTTATCAAAGTATATTCTTTTTATAAATCGATTATTTAACAGGCATGTCTTATCACATTCACTAGGACCTGATATAACGCATGTGATAGTTTCTGGGAAAGATGTACTAGCATTATAATCGGCCAGAGGCCGTGGGCGAAGCCCGTTATCTTTACCATTATGGGTCTTCGACCATGCTTCGCCATCATTATCCTTATCGCGGACATTGACATTGATATTGTCAATATTGTTATCATTATCATTATCATCGACATCAGCCGTAGGCTTCGGATGAAACCCGTTGACATTAGCATTTTTGTTAGCACTTTTTTGACACTATCATTATCATTATCATCAGTTTTATCATTAGCTTTATCATTTTTATTATAACTATCAGCAGCATTATCATTATCATAAACAATAATATCTTTAACATTACAATCTCTACTACCGTTACTACTTCAACTTGAACAAAACACTCATTTTTTTTAGGATAATTAGCAGGATTAATTAGAATATTAGGAGCACTCTTAAATTTGACCCTAGATTAGTATATTCTTCTAAGAAAATTGGTGGAGCTTCATACCGAAACTATCAAAATGATAGGCTCCACCACCTTCTCTCCTCACAACTAAAACCCAATGAGTACCAACAGTTGAACGTAAATTAAAATTAATGTTAAAGTTGATTTGAATATAAGTTACTGGTGTCTGATCTCTCATTACCATTTTAATTGGTATGAAACTTTTAAACCTCTACCTAAATTCTCTTTTTCGATATTACTCATAGCTTTATTATCATTTTTGAATTTATTATTAACTTCTTGAAATATTAGATCTATAGGACTTTGTCCATGCTTCGCCATCATTTTAGATATATAAATTCTTTAAAGTTAGACTTAGACTATGTCTAGATCTTAGAATAGGTCTTCGGTCGGAGGCCGCCGGCGAAACCCGTAGACTAATTAAAATGTTACCTTAGTAAAAAATGGGTAATACAATTTTCATGATGATTATATTGTTTGTTCTTGAATTATTTTTTGTGATATTGTGCCTAGTAAATCGCTGCCTAGGGATAGGAAACAAAAATTAAAGAAAACTTTAAAAAAACTTTAAGTATGAGAAGTCCCAATTACATAATGTTGTTTATGGTGGAATTGGTACCGTTCAAATTTTTTTGAACAGTATTTAGAGTTGTGTCGAGAAGACAGACCGATTTTTGTGGTGTGCGAAAAGAAATCAAATTTGGAAGGATATACAACAGTTGCAATATAGAGATTTCAAACATTGTATATTAGAACTTGTTGATATGAGTTGACAAGTGGGAGACATTGCAATATTCAAATGATTGTCATGTGTCATAAACCAGCTCAAATAAATAATACGTGTAGGCTTATTGAAGATATCTCTTATATATATATATATATATATATATATATATATATGCATTACAACTTAAAATATTGCTGCATTATTTAAGAAGTTTAAAAATACTTTTAACTCTAAATATAATTTCAATAATGTGTTTGAAAAAGTTTTATCTGCAGAAACCCAAGAAAATTATTGTTCAAATACTAAAAGAGATGAGATTTTGGCAAACGTTGTGACTCTACCTAAACTGGATCTTCAATACGGAATTAAAAAGTATAATCCTAATAACTCCTCATTTATTATTATAAAGATAGAAATATAGATATGATTCTTCTATTGAAAGTTTTAATATTGAGGCATTGAGTATTAAAGGAGATTTATCAATTGAACAAAGAAACAGTGTTATTAGTCATCTGATACTAGTAATGAAAGATCCAACTGATAAGTCTACTATAAGTGAAAAAAACTATATCTTCGGTTTTAATAAATATCTGAAGCTTAAGTGATTTGAAATTCAAAATGACGTTTTATCAAAAGAACAAATTAGAGTTGAATGGTTAATTTGGACATCTGCTGGTTTTAGTATTCTAGGTAGTGGATTATTGATATATACTTATATCCACAAAAGGGCTTCGCCAATCTCATCAAGTAATAGAATAGGGGCTGCTGGTATAGCGGCTACTACTGCTAGTCATGGAATAAACAGAACTAATTTCTTAGTTAATAATCTGCGAAGCAGATTCCCCGTTAGAGGTTACGGGTACGGTGAAGACCAGGAATATAAAAATGAACATAGAGATAACTATGAACACGATTTTGACGCGGACTTGGTTATTGACCGAGATGGAGAAGAGTTTTCATATATGGTTAACCAACTTTGAAGATGTCTTATTTAAAAGGTAAGTGTATAGAAAAAAGTTACTATGTGTTTATATAAAACTGGTGTTGTAGCTATGGATGAAGAGTTTTATACTAATGGGATTATTAATAGTGTTGTTATCAACTATCTATCAGAAAACTATGCTAAAAAGGAGAACCAGTTATAGATAGAAGATATAAGAAGAGGTGTTTAAATAGCGCTGCTAATAATTATCTCCAAGAGTTATATAACACTAAAGATCGTGTTATGGGTTTAATTAACATTTTTGCCCGTAGAAAAAATTTTTATAATTATTTTGAGTGTAAAAAAGAGTCTGGGGGATATTACTTCATCAAGTATCATTATGCTAGATTTCACGATGGTAAGAGAGGTGTATGTAATTGTGAATATGATTTTTGTTAGTGGTGTTGGTAATAAGAATGGTTGTAGTAAGAGTATGCGTAAGACTAAGTTCGAAGCGCTTAGCGGATCAAGGAGGAGATTAATGATATGGTTAAAGATATAGTTAAAGATAAAACCCAAAATCATAAGAGCATGATTTTAGCTAGAGGGCTATGCTTTTTTATTCGTGTGTGCTTATTCTAATAAATTCAATTACTAACAAAATTCTAGAAAAATTATCATACAATATAGTGATATCAAAATTAACGTTAAATATTTTTTCCCAATAGCCAATCTTTTTTACCAGTTATGAAAGTTGTAATTCTGTTATGCAACTACACTGTAGCTGACTATCCTTCTTTGAACTTCTTCTGCGAACTTGTCAGAAATTTTATCCATTCCAAATAGTAATCAGTTGAGACTAGGAGCTTTCACATGCTTTAGAGAAGTTTACATAACTTTGGATAGTAGAGTATGAATATCCTTTATCGTTCAGCAGTTTTTTCCAAGGAAAACCCTTATTATTTTCATGATAATCCTAATTCACTTTTCCACTAATGTATCCTCTGTCTGACAATTTTAGTAGATATAAACTCGGGTTTCCCTCCATGTTACCACTGTGGTTAGATG
>NC_134476.1:2391549-2433640 GCF_964194025.1 Convolutriloba macropyga
AGACCCTGTTTGGTATGTTCAGTATTTGGTTTGTTTGGTTTCCAATGTAAAAAAGACTCTATTACCTCATTTTCGGACTGTATATATACATACATACATATATATATATATATATATATATATATATATATATATATATATATATACATATATATATATATATATATGATGTATATATATACATATTTATGTGTGTGTGTAAATATATATATATATATATATATATAATATATATATATATATAATATATATATATATATATATATATATATATATATATATATATATATATATATATATATATATATATATAGTATATAATATATATAGTAGTAAATACTGTCTTAAGAGAGGGGTGTTTATCTTATCACATTTAAACCTGGGATAATAGGGGTTATCCTAGACGGAACGAGAATCACTTTCCTTTCTTTTCCAGATGTGAATATGTAAAACTACTTCCAAGGCGGCAAACTTATTTTCGGCCAAACCGAAGGGCATGAAATGTTGCTCTAATTTCAATTTCTTTCCGATAAGAGCTGCAGGTTAACAATTTAACAATTTATTGAAACACATTTTAGCACTCATAAACACAAAACCTACACAGGCGCAATTTAAATGCTGGTTTTTCTTTGTAATTGGGACTACCCTCCCGGCATTAATTAGTTTCATAGTTAAATGAATGGGTTTGCAGAAGAAGAACTGAAGCTAGTGTAAATAAAAATCTGCAATATCATCGCTATCAATTTTTATTCCTCGTTAATAATACTTGTCATTGCAAATCGCGGATCAGATAATTCCCACTCTTCCGGGTTTTCACTTGTTGTACCCGGCACGACAAAAATTATTATGGTCCCAATTTGGAATCGAATCTAAGAGAAGGTTAGCATATTTTCCCACATTTTCTTAGTCCTACTCTACTTTATCGCCATCCCAACAAAAATCTTTGGGGGACATTTTTCGGTTTTCTACGAAATGAAAAAAATAATCAACTCATGAGAATCATACAAGTTTAATTGGTACTTTGTTAATTTTTTCTGAATTATTAAGTTTAAAATACTCATGAGCGGAAGCAATGCTGTTCAGCTTTGGCATCAGGCATATAAACTCTTTTAAATAATCCCCAGAAAAATGTGTCTTTTAAATTTGAGACGACACGATTATTTTCTTCGCTGTACAGTTCGTGATGTTCGGGGTATTTTGAGAAATGAAGTTGTTCAAGATAATTGCTCTCTTAAATTTCACGGTAGAGATCTTCACAATTGATCCGGTATAGCAAGCCATCAGTATCGCTATAGAGTAATCGACAGTCAGATGAAGATCACATTGTTACCTAGTGAAATTGATACGTGTAGTATTTCGCTAGATCAAGAATTGTAGGCGCTACTTTAGTCAGTGTGTCCCAATAGATCTTCCTTGGGGGGGGGGGGGGTGGGAGGAGAGAGCTGCCATGTTATCGCGCAATGCTTTAAATTTATAAAACTCAGACTTGTTTACTATGATTAAGGTTCGTCTTGTGTCTCTCGTTAGCTCGATTTTCATCCGCCGCGTTTCGACCCGAAGGTTGTCCCATGTTCATTAGTTTATAGAAGCTCTCCCCAGATGCATTCGAAGGCGCTTGTATCTTCTCACTGTTCAGGTTTATCTAGGATGTTATCCAATTGTTTTGAGTAAACTGGATCACACGATGCAAATTCCTGACCACTACTCCTAAGTTATCATACAGCTTAAACAACTTATAATGCAGCACATAGTGTTCTTTGTCAAAGAAAGAGTTTTGGAACTTTTGAGGGGCGTAAGGTATGACTCTCCTGCAAATTAACTTGGAAGCCGCGGTCCTCCTCGAAAAAAAAAATCGATCAGGCGAGGGGAAGTTCCGATGATAATCGTGTAGACTTGCTAAATAGTGTAAGTAGATTTCTACGAAGTAACCCACAGGGTTATCATCAGGACAATTTAGTATCTCAGCCAGTGTTATTTCAGAAATTAGAGTAAAATCTGAATGAGGAGGTTTGTCATCCTACATGAAGCCTCAGTATAGGTTATTGGCGTCCTCGCAGAAGCCAAATGTCTAGTCCTGTTCAATTTGACAATTCTAGAGTAATTGTTACCGCGTTTCCTTCTACAGTGTTACGACAGTCATTAAGAGGTGGTAAAGATTTTTCATTGATGTTTTCTCCACCTCGAACACCTAAATACTGATAATATCTTTGCTGGGAAACCTTCAATTCTGTTGACGACATGTTAGGAAAGACAGAAGCGAGTATTCCAAAAACGTCTCTTGGCAAAATTTCAACTAAAGTTTTGAGAGACGATTTCATCATTTTGAATGAATCAATAAACCTGACGTTTTTATCCTTTTTGATCTTTTTTTCATCATCTAGCGTTATGATCTCCAACAGTACTCCAAAAGTAATGGAAATTTTCAACAGGAGACGTACAGTGGTTGTTGGCTCACAAGGTTGCAAGTGCCCAGCCAAGATATTATCCACTGTAGTGGCACTGATCAAGATCAATTGAAGACTGTTCATGCTTATCGACGAAGGGCTCGTTTCAGATCCAACATTCGCTAGCTGCACATTTCGGACACTGGCTACGGTCACCTCTGAAGAAAAGAAAAGCTCGTTTGCGCTTTTTTATATCCTCAGCTAGTGTGTGTGTGTGTGTGTGTGTAAAAAAATTAGTATTGCAGTCTTCAGAGCTGTCCACGTGAAGAAGATGAGTTTTACTGAGTAGTGATCAATTACCGCAATTGAAAACCATAGGGTGTATGAGTGTTGAAAGTCCACCAAACTCTGGTGCATGAGTTGTTTCTCTCGGGCGTTCATCCTGCTACTGGACACAAGAAGGACGTAAAGTCAAGTAAGTGATCAATGGAACAAACCAGGTAGCGGTCAAATATTTGATTTTATATAATTTTTTGCCCGGAGCTGGTAATCGAACAATAGTTGGCGCCGTTTCACTGCAAGCTTCCACATATTCGGAAAGCTTTGCGAGGAATTCTTCACACAACCAGAAGCAATTCCGGCAAATAGAAAACACAAAAGGGAATTTGGTATTTCGGAGTTAAAATACTACTTTAACCAAGTTGGTAATCAATACATTGGTAACAGTCAGCTTCGTATAAATGCAATAGAATCAGCGCGAAGATTGAGACAAACTTTGACAATGAGGGGAGACAAGTCACCCTGTAACTTTCAGTGGAAATAAGTCTCAACAATCATAACAAAAAACGTTGATTCGAACTCCATTGAGATTTTCGATCTGATTGATGTCTTCTAGCCCCATGGGCATATCAAGAAGTCCAGTTGGTTGGTAAAAGTTGGCTTGCTTGTAAGTTTTGGGTGAAGTTTTGTCTTTGTTGTAGCTCCTTCCTGGTCGATCTATACTAATATTGTTATGCATATGATATGCAGCAAAATGGCAGTAAATGGAGCATTTTGCGTCCTCATGTTTATGAAATTTAAGTAAACCGCGGCAATTGGGTAATTTTGAAGGTAATTTAATAGTAGACGAGCCAGTTATAGTTCGGTAGCGGGCAAAATTCAAAATAACTTCAATAACTTTCTCAAGCAATCAATCAATACCATTAGAGGCAAGAGTCGTTAGCATTAGCAACACCTTCCCGACCACAATAAGGTCTCGCGGTGCAAATTTTTTGACTATAAACGGGGGTCATGAGCAAAATTGTATAAATTTTAATACGCTCATCTTCCTGGTCTTCTATTTGTCTCGGTTTTCGCAGTTGAGGATGGGCACTAAATTGAAATTTTTGTGATCCTTGTGAGAGTTTTTGTTATATTTAACGAAACAATTTGTGGTTTAAGTTGGAGCATGAACTCAACAAGGTCTGTGTTGTTTTGGGTTGCTGACGATTGCACACAGTAGCTCTGAGGGGTAACAATAAAACCAGTTTCAGCCGGCTTTTGAGTTGATTGGAATTGATCGCCAAAGACAGGTAAAGAATGCAAAGTACTCATATGCTGAGAAAATAGTCTAGTGTTGTTAAAACCAAGATAGCAAGACCGACCACAATTTGTAAATTTACGATGATAAGTGTTCATGTGTTTTTCCAGCTCAGAATGTTTGTGAAGTGCATGGAGAAATACAACAGGCAAATGCTGTAAACATACTTTCTCGGGCTGGTAGCTAGGTTCATGGCGAGGTTGATTTCCCCTGTGAGGAAAAGTTGCTGAACATTTTTTGCAATTGAAAACCATATTTGGAAAATTCAAGATTCAAAAGCTCGCAGAGATAACAACTTTTGCAATCATGTAACTCAACTTCAATTGACGATTTTATTTCTAATCCAAACGACGGTTTTAAACGAAGCTAGCAAATCAAACTTTTATCAATCCCGCTTAAGTTAACTAATATGAACATATCATGTTGCGTTGAACTAAAAGTAGCGCTTGACTTTGTGCTTCCTACTGAATAACACTGACATGATAAAATATGTTTGATAATTTCGGAGTTTTAGTACAATATGCAAGAGGAATTTTGCACCATGGGTTGTTCTTTTTAATCATTAGGTATATTTGATGTGACAAATCATATCAATTGAAGTTTTTTGGATTGCGTAAGGAACTTTTAGGTCAATTTGAAGCAAACTTTTGTGGTTTTTTATGACCTTTTAATCAATAAATTTAATCTTTTTCTTCATTTTGATAGTTAATATGCTCTAATGACACAGAGAAAGAAGAAACACGTGTGTTTCAACCCTTTAGATCAGTTTCTACCCTTTCGACCACCTCAGTAGCCTACCTAAAAAAACTGTTTTGATATCCTCAGAAATGTTAAATAATATTTCAAAAACATCGCTTTTTGTCCAGTTTGATAAAATTTAAGTACACGCGATGCTTAGGAGGGTTATAATGCACAGTTTTATCATTGTTACGGTGTTTGAACAACTCATAATTCTACTAAAAGCAAACGAAATTTCAATTTTTTTTGCTATATCTTGAAAAAGGATGTTGTTTGTAATTTTTTTCACTCTAGATGCCGATGAATGCGTCTGATGATGTTGTGCATCATAACAACATCATGAGACGCATTTTAGTGCCCGTGCTCCCGGACACTAAAACTTAGAATCCGTCAATAAAATTCCCTCAACTTTATCAGGAAAGAACACTTGTTTTCTGTCAATCATGATCAATCAATGTCTTCGCACGACAGCTAATGCCAAGCCCTTGTTGCAAGCACTTTTCGATGACAGCTGTTATGAGATGATTTTGTCTAGAGCCCCGGGAATATCGGTTTGTTAGAAAAAACCGGGTGTATCATTTTTTCGGGTACTTCATTTGCTAATTAATGCCAGATGCTAAAAATACGTCCAGACGTTTTGAAAATCGGTGATAAAGCCGTTTTTCGGCCCATGCACTTCAGAACAAAAGTGACAGCAATGTATCACTGATTAAAACTTGGTCAAAAAAATTGGTAAATAGCTTTTCATTAATTAATATTTAGATTGATTATTTGCTAAATAGGTATTTATCAATGGGTAATTATGTCATGAATTGTTGAGTTTAAGTTGACGAATAATATGATCTTTTCTGTAGAACATAGTCTGATCGTATCCACCCAATAGTCAGTTTCATCCCAACTATCTGTTGGAGCCGTTTTTGGGGTCAGACGTCACCGTGAAAAAGAAAAAAAAAATCTGTTTTTTTTTCAAGTTTTTCAGACAAAATGTGGTTTTTTTTTCAAATCGATTGCGCACAAAAATCACTTGGTGGTGAGGTTCAGCTTTTAAGCCTTCTTTTCCCCAAAAAATTTTATGTTGAAATAAAACGAAAAAACCTCATTTTAAAAAATAGAATTCCATTTTTTTCCTCTTTTTCGCTAAACAAATTTTTCACTAATTTAACTAACACCTGAAGGTATAACCAGCAGGAGCGCTAGTATAAAATAAGCTTACCCAGAATAAATTGTTCAATGAGGTTTTTGTTTTAAAAGGATTTTATGCATTTTTTTGTATTAAGCTTTTGTACAAACCTATTGTTTACCTTTTTATAGTTTTCTCAACAACTTTTTTCTATATCAATCAGAAGCTTGGTTGCTTCCTGTTATATATTAGCTTCTGAACATGTTTGAACGTGTCCATTTTGGAATTTTCCTTTCAAGGTTTCTAAGTAAAAAATATTGTTTACGTGCTATTGTTTGAACATGTCCAATTTTGTAAAACCTGATACTGGAGTCTGCTAGCTATGTAAACAAATTATTAGAAAAGTGTCAATTGGCAAGCTATCCGCAAAAGCTAAACACACAAAACACCAAAGTGCAAACGAAAAAAAATTCAAAACTAAATAAGTTGAAATGATAGAAATGAAAAATTCCATCAAAGAGTCCTCTTGTCTGTTTGTTTTGGGTGCTGCACACGCTACTGGAGTTTCCAAGCAATTGCATGTCTTGAAATTGGTTGAATTTGTATGTCATTGTGGTGACTGAAAGCTTGAACCATTAAAATGTTGACCTCAAACTGACTTTTACTTAAAAATTGTCAGAGATCTTGTTCTTCTTCTGGAAATCCTTAAAGAGCGATGGACTTGGGGTTGGAGTGACAGTAGGGTTTGCATCCACGGCAGGAGTTGGTGGAATAATGACTGAAACACTCGGTGGTTGACTGTTCGGGGAGCATAGTGATGATTTGACACTCCACATAACGCTTGAATATCGTAGGGTTGATATGAGCCGAATTGATTGTCGTCCCTCTTCTTCCCACTACAGGATACGTTCCACTTCTTCGAGCAAAAATTCTTCAGTTGAAAGCGTTTGTGGTATAGTTTTTGGTGGTGTGAGAGCTCCAGAAATAATGATGTTGCTTTGAGTCTGCTCTGTTTTCCCCGGTAGGGCAGCAATAAAGTTGACCTGTATCAACAAAGCCGGTGATTGTACCACAAAAGGTTTTTTGTTCTGTGTTGTATCAGAACCAGAAAATTTTCAATCACTGTTCGGTCAACAAAATTTTTCTCAAAAGAAATAGCAGACTCTGAAAAAAATTCCACTGTCATTTTTTTGAAGTTTGTTTTCAAGTTCGTATAAATACCTAACTGTTAATGAGTGCAAAAGAAAGAAATGAACACAAATGCACAACTCTTTGTCAAAACGTGTTATAATTATAACAAGGTTTACCTTGTCTTAGAGCAAACATATGGTTTGAGCATAGACTTTAGTCACACCTAGTTGCATAATGTATCTCTCCAAAATTTCTATATAGCATGTGTTTTTAATTAGGCGTGCTGGGTTCTTTTTTAGAGGAGTTGGGATCAAATCTGATTTGTATTGGTTAGCATGTATATTATGTGTGATATCTTCACTACACTTAATAGGGGTCACATCTGCTCTAAAATAAATCGTGTGTAAATTACATGGGTCCCCACGCTATCAATCATTACCTGTCTCCCAAACAGAAGTGAGCTGTGTTGATAAATTTATTGGTTTATAAACAAAAAACACATGCGCCTCTTATCTATGTTCTCAAGTAAGTTCACGTAACTAATTGCTAAGAGAGGTTTTTTTATGAACTCTTATCGAAGGTCGCTTGCGTGTGAAAATCTAAAACGAACAGTCTCAAGTACGCCGTTGGGCGTATTTGAGACTGCATTTACAAATTACTTTGATTTAAATAAAAAAATGACGACACTGGTTTGATCACAAATTGTCGCGCCTCCTATTTTTTTTAACATTACTTTGATTTAAATTGATAAAACAAGTTGCCAAGCCTGCCTTTTAGTTCTTCAAAGGACACACAGTTTGTTGATTGATATTTCTAAATTTCCCAAACTGAAAAGCGTGTGGTCAGGGCAACTTTAAAAACGTACAAAAGAACCGGAACAAATATGTTTTTAAAATTCTTCAAGGAAGCTGAAGCGGATTTCGAGTTTGAACAGAAAAATTCTTCCACTCTAGAAGAGTTTTTAACTGTAGTAAAAAATTCAGAAAAATATACCGCAGTTGCAACGAAAGATTCTCCAGCAAAACAACCCCCAGCAGCGAAGCAGAAATTTGATCAGTTTAGTAAAGATTTTGGAAGCAATGTTTGAGCTCCGTCCCAACTATTTCAAACTATTGGAAAAGCAGTTCAAATTTTTAATTGATGACGAAAAGCCAAACGTAACAACTTTGAATAACTATGCTGTGTGTCCTCACTTTGAGTCCGAGTTTTGTCAATTACCAAATCACCATTTTCACGTTCAGTTTGAGAGTGCAATCGATGTTGAGATCATGAAGCCGATCAAAACTTTTGCAGTTCATTGCCTCTTCGCTAACTTTAGACACTTCAACTTCAACGCATCTGGAAATTAAAGGAGATACATTTTCAAAATTACAGCTTGCCGTTGACTTTAATAACAAATCTGGAGAGGAAATGGATACAGCGATTGTACGCAAGCGATTTCCACCCTTAGCAACAGCGGCAACAAAAATATCAAAACCTACAGCGGTCACTAGCAGAATTTCAAAACCATTCGCAAGACCAACATCAATTGTACCACAGAAAACAATTCCTAAATTTGTATGTTATCATTTTCTTCGAAAACTAATACTGATCAGTTTAGTAGTGAAACTTTTAAAAGATTGGAATATTTGAATGGTCCTCGTTCTGGTGCCTTTTTTCAGGTCATGGATATTTTTTGAGGGGTTTTGGAAAAGTAAACATTGATTCTGATTTAATAATTGTTCGTCTTGTAATTGAAGCAAACATTCAGTTTTGAAATATTTTTTTACAATGTTAGTTTAGTTGGAGCATCAAGTGAAAAGAGCGAAATAAACCAATTGAAAATCATAACAATTTGCAATTTGTCTACGATCAAATTTTAAATGATCATTAAAAATACAAAAGAGTCCGCACAAATCTGTTTTTTGACTTTGAACTTAATGGTTTTCATTTAATTGGTAAAACTCTACATTAATTCTTAGCAGGTCGTTGATAAATATTCTTATAAGCAGACGAAGATTGTCCGAGAGGATCTGCAAACAGAAGATGGTTGTTCTTTTTCACAAATGAGGAGCTAGTGCGCGCCAATATTTTCAGATTTTGATGCTTCTACTGTTAAAAAATGTTTGATTTCGTTTCCTCTGCTGCAAAATTGTCTGCTGCAAAAAACTCTGAAACTTGTGCCCAAATTTTTGGCATCTCTGAATTAAACCAGAAATATTGTCTGCGTCCATCAGTTTGTCAGAAAATTGTTTTTTGACACTCGTCGCGCAGTCTCAACAAAAATATTTTTTTTTCCAGAAAAAAAATTCAATGTTGGTCGGCAAGGCCGCTGAAAATTTCAGCTCGCTAGATATGGAACACTTTGTTAGTTCTGGATGTATAAAATCTTAAGAAGCTTGCTAGTCAAAACAATTGACAAAATAAAAAGTCTGGGATAGTCTGGCAGACTTATTCCGTGCCCATTGTCAATATGGGCTAAACCCGATTTTGTTTTAAAAAAAACATGTGTCATCAGTTGTAGATATTGGGCTATTAGCCACTTGTAACCGTTTCAAACAAAAAAATATCTGTTCAAGTCAAATTTTTGAAAATAAAAACGATTTTCCATGTTGTTGCCCAAAAAACATCGTTTGTATTGAGAAAAATTGCTAATCTTTACATTGGCTTTCGTGCAAAAAATATCCTTTTGCTTCCAACTATGCAGACCAGTTGACGCCAAAAACGTCTTGTCACAATTTAAAAGTAGGGATATGCAGGTGCGCTAGACTTCTAGGTTTTTTTTAATGGCAGACACGACCTTATTAATCAGTGTCATCTTGCAAAAGTACAAATTAGCTTCAGTAATTTTCACCTTGTAATATTTTGCGGCATCATCCGAAACTATAACAAAATCATCAATAGATCTTCTTAATGCAATACTAAAGGTTAAACCACTGAGCTGATGTTTATCACATGTGAAAAAGTCGACCGGTACTTAACCATAAAAAATTTCTTATTTTCTTCAGCAGACTCTGTGACCGAGTTTTTTCTTCGAGCAATTTCCGCTGCTTTTATCGCAGCTGGATCTTCTCCGTATGAATAATTTTGACATGCTAACCAAGGGTTCTTTGCATCTTGTTGAGAACTCAGTATCTATGAAACTCCTGTTTGCATAGTTTCAGTTTGCGTTGAAGATTTTCAATCCGTTGGCTTACACTGCACATTCAGAGAAATGTGAGTGCAACACAATTTTGCACAAGTAAGGAGCATGGGTTCTATCAGTGTCAGCAACAGCTGTCCCGTCACATTTGAGATCAGCTCCCGAAGACTGAACAATTTTACTTTAGATTTCCAAAACAGTTTTTTTGTAAATCAATAAAATTGTTACGGTCACCAGTTACCTCGAACTCTAACATGAGTCCATCAGGACTATACACAGGTCCCAATTTTTGACAAAATTTCCATCGAAATTCACCTAGGGGGCCGGTTTTCAAACAGATCCAAACAGCTAAGGGTTGCTTCTTTTGGTAACAGGTCAGCGATCATATTTAACCTGAGAGAAGGGATCAGACCGACTTCTTTGATTTTTTTTTGGTTTTTTTGAGCGAATCCTAATCGTTTTTCTACATTGACGAAGTCTTAATCTTCCTGTTTAATTTTTAACAGTGTTGCTTATTGTATTTTTGAGTGCTTGTTTGGGCAATTTTTTACTGCTAACATTTTCTAAAAACTCAGTGGTAAAGCGACCCGCCCAATTCCAGCAACTGGTGCTCCAAAACCGTTGCCTCATTGCTTGTAATGGCCAGAGAAATGTGGTTAGGATGTTGATTTGTTAGCGAAATGAGAGCTGGAAGGAAGCGCAAGCTAGTTGGAAAACTTTTTGAACTGAGTTAAAATGACCTAACCTAATCTCAAAAATGGAGCCGATTCTCCCGTTTCTGTGCGAAGCTCAATCGATATAGATTGTATAAATTTTGATAGTAGTTTTTTGTAATCTAAGTTGGAAAAACCTCGCAGACTTAAACAGTTTTTCAGACGTTGAATCAATGATTCGAAGCAAATAGATTTTGTATCACCAACGTACAGGTGCTCAGTGATATTCGTATAAATGAAATTAGGTGCTTTCCTAAGCAGATGTCAACAAGTCAAATTCTCCAAAGTATGCTAGGGTTTCTTAAGTCTTCACTAGTCTGTTTGATGTTGCGCTTTTCATTTTGGTTCCTATTTTTACTCCATTACAATCGGATTACCCGGAAATCCATTGAAGATCCACAAAACATTGTACCATAATCAAACCATTCTTATTGTGGTTGCGTGTTTTTTATCATTTCTTTAACCGTCGAGGCAGCTTTTGTTGCATACTTTGTTTTTAAGGGTTCCACACGAAGTATCTGGAAAAATAGTCGACTGAAATCAATAATTAATTAGCATCCTTTTTATATTTTGCTAGTTTGTCCACATAACCCAAGTCTACGAACCAAAATTCGTTTATGTCTTCTACTATTACTTTAAGTCTTGGAAATTGGAAGTGAATTGGGCAATAGTTTGTAAAAGATGGCTTGGTTTCCAAGTAAGACCTAACTTTAACAAATGACAATTTGCTTTGTGTTTCCAAACAATGCAGGTCCCTTCAATTACAGTTGATCAGACGTTTCCTTTTTCTCAGAAGAAATAAGGCAACGTTTTCTGTTTGGTCTCGTGTTCTGTTTTCAAGGGTTCCACACAAATTATCTGGACAAAAAGTTGACTGAAACCAATGAATAAGTAGCATCCCTTTTATATTTTTCTAGTTTGTCCACATAACCCAAGTCTACGGACCAAAATTCGTTTATGTCTTCTACTATTACTTTAAGTCTTGGAAATTGGAAATGAATTGGACATTATTTTGTAAAAGATGGTTTCGTTTCCAAGTAAGACCTTATTTTAACAAATGACAATTAGCTTTGTGTTTCCAAACAGTGCAGGCCCCTTCAATTACAGTTGGTCATACGTTTTCTTTTTCTCAGAAGAAATAAGACAACGTTTTCTGTTTGGTCTCGTGTTCTGCAGTCTTTTTTCCTGTGAGCACTTTTGTTTGGGTGTTAACTTCATAATAACTGCCTGATTGTCCTCACGGGCTTGCAAAAACCTCTTCTTCGCTTTCAAATGCTTCCAAGATATGTTTGGCAGTGATATTTCAAACTAAGCAAGGTAGAAGTTCGAGAGCTAATAACGCTCCAACGTATTTCTGAATATCATTTTTCTGTGTTGACTGATGTGTAATATAGAAAAATTGACGCTTTAAAGCCAAGTGTTTGGTTACCAATACGAATAATACGACCTGGATCTTCAATGGAAACCATCAGGTAATTTCAATATATTGTTGAGAACGATTTCTGCTTTTCCGATTTTGGTTTTCTCCATCAATCTCAAATCTCTCATGATTGGCTGAAAACTGCTAGTTGTACCTCTTTGACAATAGGTTCAATTTCACTTTCATCACTCCTGTTATCAAAAGGGCTCCGCTTTTTTTCATCGTGAATTGTTACAATGTTTATGCTGGGTTCTGTCTGGACTGCTTCATCCTCTATTTTGAAGTTTCCGGTTTTTGTCACATGCTTCTTTGAATGAGAGGCAATTGCGTGGTTTTCTGTTTGTAGAGTGGAATTTTACAAATTTACTGCGGGTTGTGTTGACAGGAATATTTTTTTCGAATTGAAACAATTTCATCGGTATGCATTATTAGTTCCTTGGATGAAGGTATAACATACACGTGAAAGTATAACCTTTAAAAAGAACTGTGTTTTTAGCAAAAATTAGCCTTTTAATTTTTAAACTTGTTTGTTTAGATAGAGTTTTTTAAATGAGTTTTCATGGCCGTGTATCAATGTTTTCTTGAGGGGAACGTTACCGTCGATAACTTTTAGAAAACACTCACAAAAAAATAAAGCTATTTGGTGCCGACTTGATTAGTTCTTTTGATTTTTGGTCCGATGTCTCTATCATTTGCCGCAGCATTGCTCAATAACAGCTTTAGCTGGGGAAGGTAAAAACGGATGGTCCTTTTGAAACAATATTTGAGCAACAACGTAAAACGTCTGAGGTTTTTAGATCGAGATCGATCAATAAATGACTAACCGTTGTTTGACAACCAGCTCTTAGCTATCTTTCAAAAATTGCTTTTTTTCAGCTGTCAACCAATCAAACCAATCTGTCGAAATTGTTAAATCTGTTTAGAGGTGACTTATATAAAATGATGTGTGTTGTATCAAGATCAGTAGTTTTTTTACCATTTTCTTTGTTGAAATAAATTGTGTTCTACGTAAATTACACTACTATTTTTGTTACGTCCCAGTTTCGAAAAAAATTTGTCATTGAAAATTTCTTCATATGAATTGTCAATCACCAACAGACAGTTTACGAGCTCCGATATCAAATTGAAGCTTCAAAATATGGTAAATTGGATATTTAATTTTGCCGCTAGTGACTTATCTTTGGGTTGTTCATGTTGGTTGAAATAAAACACCGAGAAGAACTTTGGAGAAAAAGGGTTTCAGGCAACATTCTGAAAATAAACTTTTTTCCACTACACGACGGACCGCAAAACAGCCACAAACAACCGGTCAATTTTTGACGAGATTTTGGTTCTAAATTTTTAGCTTGGAAGAGCATATCCAACTGTACAAGAAAGAAGAGAAAACCGAATAGTAAACTCTTTACATTCAAGCTGCAGAAACATCAGTTTTTCCAGAGAGTTAAATATGAGAAAAATTTTTATAAAAATTAAAAAAAAAATTTGATCGTAGTATCCTTGAATTACAAAACCGCCTTGATCGTCTTTCATGGTGATTATCATCAAACACTATGTCAGTTATCGCCTCGCGCGTATCTAACTGATCTTCTGCTTTGCTGAATTCAAAATAATTTTGTAAAAAGTGTTAAATCTGGTTATTTCATTATTTAAATTTCATAATTTACATATTGATAATTTGGATTACCACTGATGAAAGTAATGGTGTAGTTCGCAATTATTCTGTCAGTTTTTTCTCTGAAAACGATTGACCGTACGTTGTTGTTTTCAGCTCTTGTTCTTGATTCAGCTGGAAGACTTTTATCGTTCGTTGACATCAAAACTGGTACTACACGCTTGGGCATAAGAAAAGGGATTGGATTCAGCTTTTGCATTTTCTCTTCCAAAGACATTGAAAGCACTCCAAAAGGAAAAGTCTTCCCTGAAGGCTTCTTTTTCAGCTCCAGTACAGAGATTTTGCAGTGTCCTCAGCACAGTGTGACCACGCTTCTCATTTTTTTTCCTTTTTGACAAATTTTATTGTCAATTGATTTTTATCCGCTATACAACTCTAAACCACTAAATTTGAGGACAAGTTCACTTGAAGTAGAGACGGTGCATTTTCTCGGACCGTGGATTCATTCGTTAGCCACAGGTGAAAGAAATTGTGGCATTTTTTTCTTGCAGTGTTTGTTTTCTTGTCAGTTAGGGCAGCTTAAAACATGTAAAGTACAAATTGATGTCTCCTGAAAAAATTTCAATTATTCAAGTTTTGGACATAATAAAAACTCTAGATTGATAAAATCTTTATTGATAGGTTTCTAAAGGATTTCTGTTTTTTTTCTGTTCCCTTCGCAAAAAAGTTGCCAGGTGGAATTGAAAATCTATGCTATCAAAAATTTGTTGCAAAAAACAATATGGGTAATCTCCACTCTCCCAATTCAAACCATGGAGATATTTTGACCCCCGTCTTCATGATCGTCTTTCATTCAAAGAGGGTATTTTGAAAAAAATTGAAGGTAAAAATGACACATAATCCCATAATTTTCTCTTAAAACTGCTAGTTTTTCGATAATAAAACCAGACTTTTTCATGTCAAAAACCTTCAAAATCAGGAACAACTGGTCTTGATTTCAAGATTCTAGCAAACTAAAAAAATGTCTTCAAAAGTGTTTACACAAAGACAGAAGACAAGCCATGTCACGTGACCAAGGTACTGGATTGTCACTGGACAGGGTAAGACCTACGAATAGTCCGGGCCATTTTCATATAATCAAAGACAAAACCTGAAGCGTCGTGAAGTATAGCATGCAACCTCAAAATTTAGTAACACTTGAATAACTTGTCCAGAGAATAATTAACAATACCGATCAGTCCACCATACAGTCTCATTTCGTTGCAGTGTCCAAATTAAGATCCGGAGCCACGCACAGACATGTTGCCCAGAAATAAAGCAAATTTTACCGTATTGAGAAGAAAGTTTTCTTATCCCCCTAATCCTAATCCCGCTAATCCCTTTCCATCGAGGAGAAACCTTTATTATCCCATGTTTAACTAACGTAGGATAACCCCCTCTTACTTAAGTATTTACTTACTGCTTATACCTGTATATATATATATATATATATATATATATATATATATAAATATATATGTACATATATATATATATGTATATATATATATATATATTTACATATATATATATATATATATATATATATATATATATATTTATACACACACACACACATATATATATATATATATATATATATATATATATATGAAGATTCATAAACATTTGTTAAGACTAAGTCTAAAAAAAAATTAATGGAATCTTTTTCTTCGAACACCAAAATTACCAAACAGGGTCTCATTTTTATTGAAATATCTAAATCAAGATCAGGTTCCAAGTACAGACATGCTGCCAGGAAATAAAAAACGTTTCACCGTATTAACGTATTAGGATTAATCATTTTTTAATTCCTTGCATAATTCGAGAACAGCTTTCAAATCAACTGTCTCTATTTTTGCCACGACTCAAAAATGAATTTGAAGGCTGTAGGTACCTAATCCCCCTTATCGCTTTCCGTCTAGGATAACCCCCCTATTATCCCATGTTTAAGTATCTTAGGATAACCCCCTCTCTTCAGATAATTTTTACTTTTTACTTATACTTTTATATATTTGTATATATATATATATATATATATATATATATATATATATATATATATGTGTGTGTATATATAAATATATATATATATATATATATATATATATATATATATATTTATTTATATATATATATATATATATATATGTTATATATACAAATTTATATGAATATATATATATATATATATATATATATATATATATATGTGTCATTTATATATATATATATATATATATATATATATATATATATATATATATAAATATATATTGGTACTGAATTATCTCCTCTCTATTGATACTGAAAACTGAAGCTTGAATTGCAAATAAAGACACTAGGTTTTAGCTCTTATTCCTTTCTTTTCAGCACTAGCCTTCGTGAGCTATTTGAAGAAACTCAGATTATTCAAGAAGATGAAACGTGGCGTGAACTCATTCATATAAGAGATTCAATCAGACAGCAAGCAATTATTTATGCATACCAGATTTCGCCTTTGACGGAAAAAGTGATGCAACTTTTGTCAACTTTCTTTGATTACCATTTAATTCTTGATTACAACGATTGGTTGTCAAGTCTTGGCGATATATTGGAAAGACTGGCATATTCACGTGAACACTGGAACGTGTTGTGTTATTTACATGGAATAATTATCATCGGCCTTAATCAGCAGATGACAGCTGCCAAAAATGAGCTGGAAAAACACGAAATAAAAAAAGAAATCGCAATTACTGAAGAGGGACTCAATGAGGGCCTAACTGCAGAAGTCGAAAATCTAAGTGCTGAAATCTCTTCAGAACCACCACCGACTGCTGAAGAAATGACTAAGATTACATTAACTCAGGCTTTAAAATTGATATCAGATGACATTGTACCCTCTATTATGGGCTACAAGGCGTGTCTGGAAACTTTGCAGAAATTTGTTTTGAGCATGGAGGACAAGTTTAAGTTTATGTCAACGGTCGGAGACGATGAGGCTAATTACAACTATTTCCTGACTATGAAAGAAAATGCAAAAACTAACAGCCAGTTATGCATCGAATTGAACAGCGTGGGGAACAAAATGAAAGTATTTCTGCGCTGTTTTTCAGGCCAGTCGTCAGAAAAACTTTCAGCTAATGAATGGATAGAAAAACAGATCGCTGACGTCACAGAGAAAAAGCTGTGCAGCAAAGAGATTGGCCAAGAGATTCTTCAAATTCTCAACGATACCTGACAAAAGCTCAAAATGCATGTAATATATGTAGTTAAATGAATTTGAACGTCATTGGTATTGTCTTTGTTACAGTCATGGGTCGAAAATTAAGTTTGTGAAATATTACAAGCTGTTATTTTTTTCAATTTTTCACTACCAAGAATTAGGATTCGGAGTCAAAATAATTGGAGGGGCTGTCAAATGCAGTGATGTTTTCATTTGAAGACATAGTTCTACGAAAAATGAAAAATGGGCAGCAATTCTTCTCGAGAAAATAAAAATCTAGTGTTAGCAGAGACGTAGTGATGATGATAGCAGTAATCTTTTCTGTTCTGGATCTATTCTGTTCCCCCCATCCCAGTGTGTTTTACGCCCGCCCCAGTTACAAATTATACGTTGTTATATATCACGTTACTATGTAAGAAAATAGCACGTACGCTTCGGGGGCGTAAAAAATATATTTCCACTAAGCTGGGCGGGGGGGGGGGGGCGAAACCGAAAAGATCTCCTTTTCTAAATCACTACTATTTTCTTTTCGTATATCGAGTGAAAACCGCACATGGGAGGACCCGCACATTCTTTTGGTTAAACGAGCTATGTAGATAGGAGATACTTTTGGAAATAAAGCCCACAGGTACCTTCCTAAGAAACGTATCCAGTGAAACAACTTGCTTCTGTCTACTGAAATAACTACTTGCCAGAAGTCTTCAAGCTTATCAGAAGTCAAACTTTTCAGATTTCGGTTCTAACACCAAATCTGGTATCGTAATTTTGGCTATATCTATAAGCCTGTGTTGCGCACTTGTTCTAAGTTGAACGTAACTTCTCCACCTTCATTTCAAAAGAAGAGGAGCACATATGCTAGGAAGATTTTTTGAGTAAAAAATATCATTGTTTTAACGGGGTTTAACATGGCTAGAAAAAAGTCAGTAGTAATTTACAATGAATGTTTGGGTCAAAAATGGACAGAAGAAGCAAAACCATTGTGTGGGGCTCGAGAATTCGGACCCAATATTGTTCCAAGAAAAGCTATGCTGGAAATTAAACATTTTTTACGTCATAGAGTTCAGCCAATTTTGCAACTGAAAAATGATTATAAAATTTTTATTGTGAACTTGGTAAAAAATGTGATTTAAATTTTCAAAATAACTCAATAATAATTAGTAATTCAAAAACACCAAAAAAGAAAACTGAGGTCTCAAGTGTCTTTAATCATGACGATTCTTGCAACAAACGGTCCTATCCAAGTGATAGCCCAAGGGAATAGTAACGGCTACTCTTTACTCAAAGACAAAGAAATTTTTACCCCGGCCAGTTCGTTTCAGCGTTTTCATATTTGATACTCAACTAAGGCTAATAACTAATCGGTCAGCTTTGCTGTTCTATAAACTCGTTTCGCTCTGAATACATATAAAATCCAGATTAATACAATCATTTTTCTATTGAGTTTCAGTCAATAACTCAAGTTACATCTCGAAACAGCCAAATCCTCTCTGTCCAGTTCTAGCTAATGATCTTAACTAGTGGTCAGGGCGCGTAAAATCTTTTTCCTTGCCAATTTGACAAATATAATAGTCTTCTCACTTTGTGTTTTCAACTCGGACAATAACAGGGTAAAAATTGGCATCTCTAAAGCCAGTATGGGCAACTGACATTAAGCTTTGCGCAAAATTTCTCGTCCTAGGAACTTTTTTCTTCAAAAATTAAGATTGAGAATATCATAGATGTCTCTTTTCAACCATTCAAAATTAGATCGAATTTAAGTCAAAGCTACACAATTACTTAGAAGATTTACTGAAACATCATAAAGTAACAAGAGACTGACAGCCCAGGAAGCGTGCTTCAATACGCACTCGTTGTCAGTTTAATTGGCGGAGAGCTGGGTTTTGCAGGTTTTTCAACTTTTGTTTATACTTCTTTTCATGTCAAAATTTCATCACTCAACAGTTGTAGATAACTTTTTCGTTAGATTTTCCGATTTCACTTGGTTCAAGATTCGGGTTACCGTATAGGTGCCGTACACTCTCTGAATTGCTGTGAAAGTTGGCTGAATCTGGCAATTAGTATCTGAAACTTGGCATCCCTCAATCCGTTTGAGCTCATTTCTGAACAATTGTGGGTGAAAGAGGATGTGGCAATTATAGCGCTGTTTCAGCACAAATTTCTGTTTCACCTCCTTTATGATGAATAGGTACTAAAGGCAGTTACAAAATATGAATGTTGAACAAGGTGAAGAATTTATTTTGGCTTCAAAAGAAAACAGCATGAACTTTTGCTGGTCTTGCTTTCAACACTTTACTGTTCAATTTGATCTTCAAAATAATTGTGTATTTGTCAAGCGCGGCCACCACATCGCGGGCCCGTTTTTTTATCAGGATTTCTTCACTTCCTGGCATTGCAGGAGCGAGCTCTAAAACTGCCCTATTGCAAACTCTGTCGTTCGATCAAGCTTTTGCTGATTGCATCACACATTCAGACCCGTCGATGGTCTTTGCAACTCAACACAAGTTATATGATCTTCGTTTGTCGCAATCTTCGATAAACCAAACAAGTTTGCCTTTGTGGTTTTCGTTCGCCGTAGTCTACTTCTCACGATTATTCAAAGTTATATCTTAACGAAATCTAACCTATATGAGAATTGCATACACTTCAGTTTGTCAGCAGAGCCTCCTATGGTCAAAAAATCATTTGGGAATAGTAGATAGGGTACAACAGAAAAACATTCTTGTTGCCAAGTAAAAATTGATCCAATGGAGTCAATGCTTCTAAGTCCTAACATCTGAACTTACTGGACTCAACGGTCTTGCGTTCAATGTCGACCCAAAAATACATATCGTAATTGAAGGAACGTTCTCGTTCTCTGATGTGTTCCCCATCCACTGCATACATCGCTGTCTTGTAACTTCCGATCAACCGATTGAATATTCCGTCAAAATGAGGTGCTGCGCTTATGTTCAACTTCCATCTTACTCCTTGTTAGAAAAGATGTTCTTCAATCCCTTCGCTGTCCTAAGACGTACCCTACTCTGCAATTTCCTGCTCGACTCTGGCCTCTTGTCAGTGATAATTGTACTTGGTTTGCCTTTTCGTGCAATTAATTGCACAATTGCATTGGGACAACTATCTGTATCTAACTTGGGCACCACTTCTCTATGTACTCTTCTCATCACTAGGCTTGTGAACAGACAACAGCCTCGCTTTTAAGTTTTTCTCAATCAACTTTTATGGCCAATGCGCGAAAGTAGTTAAATTGGACTAAAAATTATTTCGCTGAAGCATATAGCCGATCTTTGGGCAAATTTTACATTACTGGTGTTATCGTTGTGCAATGCACATTCTGCGGCTCACATTCTTCATTCCTAGTTGATCGTGAAGCATTCCACATGCCTGTGATCCAAATATTTTGCTGGACAATGTTTCCTATGTGTTTAAATCCTTCGAATTGATTTAATTTTGTTGATTTTTGCTCGTTTTGCACGAGTTATTCAACAGCATGATGTTTACAAGGAAGCAAAAACTGATGCTTGAATGAAATCAAATTGACTTTTGCCTATCTTGATTTTGGTCCAAATACTTCCCCATTTATTAAGGAAGGTTGAAAAATGTCGAATTCTGTTTCATTTAGAATTTCCCTTTCGATTATCAGAGATTTCATCTCATCACCAAATTATATTTGCTTTCGAAGTTTGAAGACGTTTGCTTGTTCTATTTCGTCAACGCTCACTACAATTATTGCAGTTTTATGTTTGCTCAACTCTCGCTGTACGTGTGGCACTCTATTTAATAGCCTCATAAACTTACTGAGTCATTCACAATGCCTATCAGCCTCCTTTTCTATCTTGCATTATTATGACTGATGAGGCTATGTTCTCTTCATCTCAGGTACGGAAAAATTTTACATGTCCTGGTCAATAACTTAAAAGTTGCTTAAAGTGGGCCGGACCAGTGAAGCAATCACTTCACTTTAGATCCTCGATGTTGATTGCCCTTGTGCAAATGACTAATGGGTTGTTGATATAACTCAAATACTTCCCTTCTGAAACATCAGTTGTATTCAATATCTCTGCTATTTGTTTGCCGGAAATATTTTTGGTTTGCGATGGGAGCAGTGTATGCACTGCGATACTGTAATTGAATCGGACCAAGAACTGTAAAATTGTATTTTCATTTCTTCTTACCTGACTATCTGTCTTTTGGATCTCACTGCCATGTCTGCTGCTTGCAATTCTAAACACATTATTGAAAAATGTATATTCGGTTTAACTCCCTTTTTTCCAATAACAAATGTTTACGGGTGAATTTTTCTTTGGTTGCGAATATAGTTAGGCCACTGCACACTTTTGGCTTTCAGTTGAGTCATCAAACACATGACGTTTTGTTTTGTCCCACACAGTTTTGAAGTATCTTCTCAAAATGCTTTTTTTTTCAGCCACAATTGGACGTTATTCTTTTTATTTCAGGAGCTCTGTTGCTTCACCAGTTTCCACATTGTTGTTCCATTGATGTCAATTCTTAATCCGCATGCCTTTAAGATCCCTCTCGTTTTAACACAGAAATGAGCAAAGAATCAGATTAGTTCAAATTCTGATGATACTAGAGAGAATCTTCTGCTGATTAATAGATATTTTAATCTCTTTTTTGTTACCTCTTTAAGCTTGACGACTATCTTCGTTAACTGTCTATTGTAGCCCACGCACTGAAACTCCCTTCATTTTGGGTTCAACTCTGCTTTTCTTTGTGTTCATGAATGACTT
The DNA here is from genome assembly GCF_964194025.1 of Convolutriloba macropyga. Taxonomy (NCBI): domain Eukaryota; kingdom Metazoa; phylum Xenacoelomorpha; order Acoela; family Convolutidae; genus Convolutriloba; species Convolutriloba macropyga. Next base: position 2,413,360 of record NC_134476.1, read on the forward strand.
TAGGTTTTCTGGGATTGTTAAGGCAAATTTTTTTTTGTTGCCTATCCACATCTTCAGTTCAAGTCCATGTTGTGAGAGAAGGTGATTGATGAATTCAATTGCTCTTTGATGGGCTTCTAACGATTTCAATAAATCGTTCAGGTAGAAGATGGAAACTTTAAGCTAATTCTGCTTTTTTTCGGAATCTTCAAAAACAGAAACATTGATTCGCAGTCAGCGTTCAGAGAAATTGGTCATTCAGGAAACCTCAATAATAATTCAATCAAACCATGTTGTAGATCAGGTCATGCTAGTATTTAGTAGATTTTTGTTTAGGGATTTTTCTCTGTAGTTTTTGATATTACAAACACGTATCATTTTGCCAGGCCTGCTCGGATTGAAAATGTGATGTTGTGGCAAATACCATTCCATCCCAGGCGTGTTTTGCACTTCTGAGCCGTTCAAAATCTTTACGAATCGCTCCTCTGCGTGTGTTTTTATCGGTTGTTGATATAAACTTTTATGTTCGGGTCTCTATGGAATCTTCGATTAGGTCGAGGGTTGAACTGTTTTTGTTTTGTAAGGTTTGGCTGTGACACAACCAAAAGAATTGGCAATCGGTACCGCTGTCCTGTGACCTTAGTAGTACTCGTTAGCATCTTTTGTGCCTCTAGTTCCTTCTTTGACTGTCTGACAACGATGACTTTTGAAGCATAATTTTCATGTCCCAACAGATTTGGATAGTTTCAACGACCTTCACCCACTCTATGAAAGCGAAATGACAAACAGATTTTCAAAATTTACCCTTCATTGATTCATTGACTACGCATTTCAATCCGTGTTAGAACCATGAAGAGTTCACTTTGTGTTCCTATTTTGTGCAATGGCGATGTTCATAAGCAACAAGACCACGATTGTACCAACTTTCATCAAGTTGAAGTTTTTGTCGCTAAAAGTTCAGTTGATTGAAGGTTTGCTTCAGCTTGTTGTAGATGTAATTTGACTTTCCCAATGAGATTGACAGGTGTACAAACGAATCAGTTAGACGCACCCCACAGTGTAGCATTTTTGAATTTCGAGGACCACTAGATTCTTCAGGGACTCCGTTGGATGTATTCAAGCTTTGTTGAGCGTAACATCGCTGCCTTTATCTTCTAGCTTCTCTCATATAATTCGATCGATGAAAAAATTGATTAACTATCCAGAAAATTGTATGTGTTCAGTCAGTTACCACCGATCTGTATTGAGACGTTAACAATTTGAAGAAAACAATTAACTTCGTTTCTCTGCTTGATTGTTGCTGCGCTTTGGTTGACTGCGTGATTACACTTTTCCAATTGGCTATCTGAGTGCAGCAATTGGATGTATTTCTTGTTACATCTGTTAATACCGCAAGCACTATTTTTACAGTCTTTACTGGCATACCTTTTGCTTACACAACCCTAATAAAAGCGTTGCTTCCTCACTGCTGCATGCCGATTGTGCACGCTCATGTTCCTGTGTTACGGATATGTCCATTTAACTTGAGTAACATCAGCTGGCGGAGTGTGATCGTTTTTTCTTTCACAATCGACCTTGCACTAAAGTTTTGAAAATGTCTGACTCGATTTTTGCCTCTTCGATCCTATTTTTCACTGTAACTTGCTGAAACTCATGCTCAAATGCCATCCTAGATGGTCAAATTTCGAATCTAAATTACTTCGCTTTTTTTTTAACGTGGAATCACCAGTTCTCTTTGGAAGCTGAGCTAGTTTATCTAATGCTATATAGAGTGTAGAACTTGATTGCTTGTTTTACTCTTTCTGTAAGTTCACAAAATTAGAAACAGTATCTGAGAAATTGTGCAGTACTGATGAGATGTGAGGCTCCATTTGACTTGCCTCAAAGAATATATCCTTTTTGGATCGAAAATTACCATAGGCTTTCCATATTTTATCTGTAGTATACTCCAAGAAGCACTTCCCAGAATAACACAATCCAAAACAGTGAGACTTTGCATAGCCTAGCACCAGAGTCTTCAAATAACTCATGTTTTCTTAGTTAGGTATTGGTCATTGATCTACTGTAGCAATGAACAGACTAGAACACTCACTGCTTTCGAGAAGATGTCCATTGAAGTTGCTCAACTTTAGCTTTGTTAGTCTAATTCTACCTGAATAACGACTGGAGAATTTTTAACCAGCTCTGGGAGAAACATCACAGTGTTCAACACTCTAGCAGAAACGGTCTCGTAAATTGTCATATCGTGAAAACTGAGTATGACTAATCAAATCAGGCGTTGCTTCGAAGCGAGCTGTTGATTGATCTGGCGCTAGAAAGTTTTCAACTCTAGGGCCCCAATTCGAAACATATCTCTTCCTTGTGGTCAAAATGAGAGGAGTTTTGTCTGGAGAATTGTTGAGAGAGAGCGAACATCATCACTTTATGATGCTGTTTTCTTCATTTTGTGCTTTAGCTAACGCGATTCTTCCGGTAGTTGAAACTTGTTTTCAAGCTCCATCATCTGTAATTTTATCTTTAGCATTATTTGATCGAACGGTGACTGTTCTAGTTGCAGCATTGTTTTGAAATCGATATCGAACTTCTTCGTCTGCTCTTCATTTTATTGTTTGGCCGATGGTGTTTCTTGAACAATTTCTTTTTCTTGACCGCTTGCTATTGCCCAGTTTTGTACTGTTTGAGCAACTTATTTGTCAGTTAGGTAGTCCCTTTTAATCCCGTTTTCTTTCACTGCTTCAGCCGCGTAGCCTTGCTCAGAATTATTTTTCAGCTGCATCTCCTTGCATATAAATTTGCAAGCCAATGAAGGTGCAAATACTTTTTACACTTCCTTGTTTGCTTTAGTTGGAATTCAAGCAACATTTGTTTTGCAGTGTACGAGCGTGTTTTGATGTTGTAATTGCCTGGGTACTTCTTCCTATAGAAGATTAGCAGTGGGGTGGTGGAGTACTTTTTTGGGTCAATCGAAACCCTCGACTTCTTTGTAGCCAAGTATTTGTTTAGTGATAATCTAGTCCGCTGAGCCCCGAAGCTTTTTGTCGAGTTCGCTCTGACTGATATTTTACGAGTACTTTTCCTTGTCTGCCGAATAACACTTTTTGCTGTTGTCGTTTGATTTGCTTACTCTTTTCAAGCAGGGTTCACTCTTCATTTTGTAAAAAAAAAATGAAATGTACTTTTCAATTTGCCTCACTGGCTTTTACTTCTTCTGAGTTGCTGGCGTTTTGCTTTTGATTAATTCAATTTTGGTTAGTTTGTGTTTCCGGCACTCACAACATTAGATTGGAAAGCTTTCCAACTTCCAATATTCGCCTTCCAACCGCCCAGTTTGTTGCAGTGGTTTCATTTCTGTCCGCATAATACGTTATTGCAGTTAACTGCTCTGAACTGTAACTTCAGCGCCTTCTTACAATACCTTTGCATTACTTGATAGTCAAATAATCCCAATAACTAATCAGTAAGCTTTGGCATTCTATAAACTTGTTTCGCCTGGAGTACAAAACAATTCCAAGTTTATAAAAATCACTCTTGTTCGAGATTCGGTCAAAAACTCAAGTTATAATTCGAAACAGCCAAAATTGATATGTCCAGTTCTAGCTAATTGTCTTAACTAGAGGCCAGGGCCCTTAATAACTTTTTCCTAGCCGAATTAACAAACAAAATTACCTTCGCACTTTGTGTTTTCTCTCGGACAAAAACAGGGTGAAAATTTGCTAGGCGTCTCTAAAGCCAGTATGGGCAACTGACTTTAATCTTCGCTCTAAATATTTTGTACCAAGAAATTTGTTCCTCAAAGATTGATTAAGATTGAGGATATTAGAGATAGTTCTCTTTTCAACCTGTCAAAGCTAAGACAAATTTAAGTCAAGGCTGTTCAATTACTTACACGAGTTAGAGAAACATCACAAAAAAACAAGGAACTTACAGCCCAGGAAGTGTGCTTCAAAATGCACACCATGTCAGTTTAATAGGACCAAAGTTGCTATTTTTTGCGGTGAATTTTGGTAGTTTTTCAAGCTCTATTTATTCTATTCCGCAAGTTAACCTTGCATCTCTCTTTAGTAGCAGATTCGTAAGATTCTCTGAATCAACTGATTTCAGGATTTGACACATCCGTTGGGTTAACCATCGCTCTCTGAGTTTTTGCGAAATTCACTAAGTTTGCTAAATTTAGCTCACCAAGTTTGGTATCTTTCAGTCCGTTTGAGCTCAATTCTGGGTTATGAAAATGTGGGAAAAAACAAGTAGTTCATGTTCAAATTTCAGTTTTACCTCGTGTATGATGAAAAGGTACTAATGAAGGTACAAAAAGTAAATGTTGAACAAGGTGAACAAATCAATTTGGATCACATAGAATGTAGCATTGAAATTCACTTGTCAAGCTATTCCTACTCCACAGCTCAATTTTTCATTGAAACTATTCGTCGACCAGTGAGGACCAGCCGTCACAGGACTGGTCTCCTAAAGCTTTTTTTGATCTTCAAATTTAATTAAAGCAACCAATCAAAAATTTACCAAAAACATAATTTCCACTTTTTCCATGGGACGACCAGGAGACTTGATAACGTTCGTTTGCACATAATGTATCGAACCCGCTTATTCACATTGTTGACCTAATTGTCTATCAAATGCGGAAGAGGTTGAAAGTTGTTAAAATATTAAATACTGTTCAACCAATAATGGATTAAAATTTTGTCACCTTATAGGATCAATAAAACTTGAAGTTAATAGGGCTACTAGAAATATCAATCATAAATTACAAATGGCAATTAATAATCACGTCCAGGTTCGATGTAATTATTTAAAATGAATTAATAACAAAATCAATCTAGCGTCAGATGAAACCTCTGCAAAACAAATTAACCTATACTTTATAAGAAAAGGATTTAGTCGTGTGCTGAAAATAACTGGGTAACAGGTCTACAAGAGACAGCAAAAAGGGGCAAAACTCAAAGAGACCTTTGTATTTTTTCGGAACAACAAATGTCAAAGTGTTTAAAATCAATAGATATTCACTGAAATTTCTAAAATGTGATTAACTGAGACCTGTTGTTATCGAGTGTACGTCATACAATTGCAAAAAGAAGGGCAATTGCGCGCAATATTAAAAAGTTCAATTAAACTATGCAAAAAGTTCAAAAGTCGTAAAGGACATCAAATTTCAATTTAAAAAAGTTGGATTGTCTTGCAACCCGTTAGGAAGAGAATTTTGCCTGTTTTCGTTTAGAAAATTTTACAAAACTTTGAGATTCAGGCAGAAAATGAAACTTCACAAACAATTGTGCTGAAGGCTTTAACTTTCTCAGATGTTACCTGCAATAATTTGAAGTCTTTGCTTGCTTCTATTTCGAACATCAATGCTTTTTCTTCGTAAAATTATTAAGTAGAAATGACAACAAGAAGACACTAAATATTTTGACTGTAACTCGATCTCGAAACTTTTTATGAAAGCAAATAGCCGGAGCCATCATTTACAACATATAACCATCAAAGAGTTTTAATTTTTGAATTGAAAAAATTGGTTGACATATCTTAAAAATGTAGCTGAAAAACATAATGACAAATTTCACAAAAAGTTCACACCTGAAAAATCTTATTTAAGTTTGAATTTTGTCACATATAGCGACAAATTAAAATTTTTAAATAAGTTCAATTGTAGTTAAATGGGAAGAAATTGAGACCTGTCATTATCAAGTAAATGGTTTTCACCAACAAAAAACATAAAACGACAACGACAGGCAAAAATCAGAGAACTTACAAAACTTGCGCGAGCCAACTAAAAAAACCCATCAAAAAGCCCACTGGTGCCCATCAAAGAATACACTAAATAAACAAAATAAATTAAAAATTTCATCGATAATTTCTGAAAAAGGAAAAATTTCATTGCCATAAGACACATTAGATATCAGCTTAAGGCACTGATAGGTTCACTTATATCTCTTAAAGGGGTCATTCGGATCTTTCGTTGGTGAAACTATGTCATCACACTACAAAAATAATAAACAAGAAAGCTAAACAAAAGAAGTCAATAAACTTTTACGAAATTAATTTTTCCTATGTAAAAGACATAAAAACAATGAGCTTATCTCTCAAACTATAGCACGTGTTAGTTAAGCCTCATTTTTCTGTAACCTTGTTTGTCAGTAATTGTGCCCGTTTTAGAAAGTCTTGTCAGTAATTTTATTAAAAAACTATAATTACGGAGAATTTTTGAAAAAAAATTTGCGCAAATATGATCTACAGAAATTTTTGTAAAAAACATGGTGAGATCAAGAAGAGCCCTGGTATTGCTGCGCGTCTAGTGAAGTATGTAATTACTCCAAATGTTTGCCATATATATCAATTTTTGAACTAATTTTTTCAAGATATTAAGAAACAAATAATGTGTTTTGTATAATTACCGAGTGTAATTTTGCAAAAATCGCATAAAGATAACTCTGGAAACAAAATTTCCCAAAGCAATTGGGAGTACCACTACCTCTCTTTGTGAAATTACGACGATAATGTTCAAATATTCACAGGTTTTTTGTCTATTGCCTGCAAAATTAAATAATGTAGGCTAAAGAAATCATATCAGCGGCCATTTTCGATGAATAATTCAGCAAAAGTTCTCGCCAAAAAACTGGGATCGAATCATTCATCAACTCTTCTTTATTTTTAATGCGAAAATTGTTATTACTACCATCAACGCATTTAACAAATTTTGCCAAAACTGCCAAAAATTTGAGCAAAAAATAAAGAAAATGTGAACAAAAGCATCGTAGTTCGTTCAATTGTTCACAAAATCTGCAACCTCGATAACTCCTGGTAAAAAAAAACGAAATGCAACAAATCCTTTCTTTTTCATATTCTACACTGGGCGGGCTTTCTAATGAATAACAATAAAATATTTCAAGTCGATATTCTCTGGATTTTCTCTTCCTAATGCACTGCATAATAAACTGATTTATTTTATTTGCCCTCCTTCAGATTTCAAAGCCTTCAGATTGCGTCAGATTAATGACAGGCCCTCTTAAGAAACTGAAGTCGCTACCCGGACCTAACGCCAAGTCAATTTCAGTACTGGGCAAGTCTAATTCCAAGTCTTCTTTCATTACTGATTCAGAGCTATGATCATGTCACTTTTTACACTTGGCAGTCTAAATCCAAGTCTGGGCTGAGACTTGGCAAGTCTAATCCAAGTCTGATTTAAGACTTGGCAATTCTTAATCCAAGTCTGATTTAAGACTTGGCAATTCTTAATCCAAGTCTGATTTAAGACTTGGCAATTCTTAATCCAAGTCTGATTTAAGACTTGGCAATTCTTAATCCAAGTCTGATTTAAGACTTGGCAATTCTTAATCCAAGTCTCGGCTAGCCGAAAAAATCGCCCAAAATAGCCGGAAAAACGTCAAAAATAGCCGGGAAAACGTCAAAAATAGCAGAAAAAAACGTCAAAAATAGCCAAAAAAACGTCAAAAATAGCCGGGAAAACGTCAAAAATAGCAGAAAAAAACGTCAAAAATAGCCAAAAAAAACGTCAAAAATAGCCGGGAAAACGTCAAAAATAGCCAAAAAAACGTCAAAAATAGCCGAAAAAAACGTCAAAAATAGCCGAAAAAAACGTCAAAAATAGCCGGGAAAACGTCAAAAATAGCCGAAAAAAACGTCAAAAATAACCGAAAAAAACGTCAAAAATAGCCGGGAAAACGTCAAAAATAGCCGAAAAAAACGTCAAAAATAGCCGAAAAAAACGTCAAAAATAGCCGAAAAAAACGTCAAAAATAGCCGGGAAAACGTCAAAAATAGCAGAAAAAAGTGCCTAAAATAGCCGGGGAAACGTCAAAAATAGCCGAAAAAAAACGTCAAAAATAGCCGGGAAAACGTCAAAAATAGCCGAAAAAAACGTCAAAAATAGCCGAAAAAACCGTCAAAAATAGCAGAAAAAAGTGCCTAAAATAGCCGGGGAAACGTCAAAAACGCCTCAACTTAGTCTAAAAGCTCAGAGAAAATCATGGTCCGTCAACACTCAATTGGCCGCAAGCGACCAAAAAAATACAAAAACACCGACAAAATCAAAGAAACCTATGGGCATCGTATTCGAGATATAAAGGCATCAGAGTTGATTTTTTTTCCTTTTTGACCCAGAGCAAGAAACATTGACTTTTGTAAGGCAAGTAAAAGTTTGAATGGTCGGTTTTGGGTCAAAAGGAAAAAAATCAACTAAAGAAGAACAAAAAAAAGAACATAGAGGCATCGTATTTGAGATATAAAGGCATCAGAGTTGATTTTTTTCGTTTTTGACCCAGAGCAAGAAACATTGACTTTTGTAAGGCGAGTAAAGTATGAATGGTCGGTTTTTGGGTCAAAACGAAAAAAAATCAACTAAAGAAGAAGAAGAAAAAGAAAAAAGAGGCATCGTATTCAATATATAAAGGCATCAGAACTATTGTTTTTTGTTTTCGACCCAGAGCAAGAAGCATTGATTTTTCAAGGCAAGTAAAGAAAAATCTTCTGTTCGCAAAACCTTCTTTCGAAAATATCTTCTTTTCGCAAAATCGATCGCAAATACCTTCATTTCGTAAAATCGATCGCAAATATCTTCTTTTCGCAATACCTTCGTTTCGCAAAATTGATCGCAAATACCTTCATTTCGCAAAAACTTCTTTCGAAAATATCTTCTTTTCGCAAAATCGATCGCAAATACCTTCATTTCGTAAAATCGATCGCAAATATCTTCTTTTCGCAATACCTTCGTTTCGCAAAATCGATCTCAAATACCTTCATTTCGCAAAAACTTCTTTCGAAAATATCTTCTTTTCGCAAAATCGATCGCAAATACCTTCACTTCGTAAAATCGATCGCAAATATCTTCTTTTCGCAAAATCGATCGCAAATACCTTCATTTCTTTAAATCGATCGCAAATATCTTCTTTTCGCAATACCTTCGTTTCGCAAAATCGATCGCAAATACCTTCATTTCGCAAAACCTTCTTTCGAAAATATCTTCTTTTCGCAAAATCGATCGCAAATACCTTCATTTCGTAAAATCGATCGCAAATATCTTCTTTTCGCAATACCTTCGTTTCGCAAAATCGATCGCAAATACCTTCATTTCGCAATACCTTCTTTCGAAAATATCTTCGTTTCGCAAAATCGATCGCAAATACCTTCATTTCGTAAAATCGATCGCAAATATCTTCTTTTCGCAATACCTTCGTTTCGCAAAATCGATCGCAAATACCTTCATTTCGCAAAAACTTCTTTCGAAAATATCTTCTTTTCGCAAAATCGATCGCAAATACCTTCATTTCGTAAAATCGATCGCAAATATCTTCTTTTCGCAATACCTTCGTTTCGCAAAATCGATCGCAAATACCTTCATTTCGCAAAAACTTCTTTCGAAAATATCTTCTTTTCGCAAAATCGATCGAAAATACCTTCATTTCGTAAAATCGATCGCAAATATCTTCTTTTCGCAATACCTTCGTTTCGCAAAATCGATCGCAAATAACTTCATTTCGCAAAACCTTCTTTCGAAAATATCTTCTTTTTGCAAAATCGATCGCAAATACCTTCATTTCGTAAAATCGATCGCAAATATCTTCTTTTCGCAATACCTTCGTTTCGCAAAATCGATCGCAAATACCTTCATTTCGCAATACCTTCTTTCGAAAATATCTTCTTTTCGCAAAATCGATCGCAAATACCTTCATTTCGTAAAATCGATCGCAAATATCTTCTTTTCGCAATACTTTCGTTTCGCAAAATCGATCGCAAATACCTTCATTTCGTAAAAATAGCCGAAAAAAACGTCAAAAATAGCCGAAAAAAACGTCAAAAATAGCCGAAAAAAACGTCAAAAATAGCCGGGAAAACGTCAAAAATAGCCGAAAAAAACGTCAAAAATAGCCAAAAAAACGTCAAAAATAGCCGGGAAAACGTCAAAAATAGCCGAAAAAAACGTCAAAAATAGCCGAAAAAAACGTCAAAAATAGCCGAAAAAAACGTCAAAAATAGCCGGGAAAACGTCAAAAATAGCAGAAAAAAGTGCCTAAAATAGCCGGGGAAACGTCAAAAATAGCCGAAAAAAACGTCAAAAATAGCCGGGAAAACGTCAAAAATAGCCGAAAAAACGTCAAAAATAGCCGAAAAAACCGTCAAAAATAGCAGAAAAAAGTGCCTAAAATAGCCGGGGAAACGTCAAAAACGCCTCAACTTAGTCTAAAAGCTCAGAGAAAATCATGGTCCGTCAACACTCAATTGGCCGCAAGCGACCAAAAAAATACAAAAACACCGACAAAATCAAAGAAACTTATGGGCATCGTATTCGAGATATAAAGGCATCAGAGTTGATTTTTTTTCCTTTTTGACCCAGAGCAAGAAACATTGATTTTTGTAAGGCAAGTAAAAGTTTGAATGGTCGGTTTTGGGTCAAAAGGAAAAAAATCAACTAAAGAAGAACAAAAAAAAGAACATAGAGGCATCGTATTTGAGATATAAAGGCATCAGAGTTGATTTTTTTTCGTTTTTGACCCAGAGCAAGAAACATTGACTTTTGTAAGGCGAGTAAAGTATGAATGGTCGGTTTTTGGGTCAAAACGAAAAAAAATCAACTAAAGAAGAAGAAGAAAAAGAAAAAAGAGGCATCGTATTCAATATATAAAGGCATCAGAACTATTGTTTTTTGTTTTCGACCCAGAGCAAGAAGCATTGATTTTTCAAGGCAAGTAAAGAAAAATCTTCTGTTCGCAAAACCTTCTTTCGAAAATATCTTCTTTTCGCAAAATCGATCGCAAATACCTTCATTTCGTAAAATCGATCGCAAATATCTTCTTTTCGCAATACCTTCGTTTCGCAAAATTGATCGCAAATACCTTCATTTCGCAAAAACTTCTTTCGAAAATATCTTCTTTTCGCAAAATCGATCGCAAATACCTTCATTTCGTAAAATCGATCGCAAATATCTTCTTTTCGCAATACCTTCGTTTCGCAATACCTTCGTTTCGCAAAATCGATCTCAAATACCTTCATTTCGCAAAAACTTCTTTCGAAAATATCTTCTTTTCGCAAAATCGATCGCAAATACCTTCACTTCGTAAAATCGATCGCAAATATCTTCTTTTCGCAAAATCGATCGCAAATACCTTCATTTCGTAAAATCGATCGCAAATATCTTCTTTTCGCAATACCTTCGTTTCGCAAAATCGATCGCAAATACCTTCATTTCGCAAAACCTTCTTTCGAAAATATCTTCTTTTCGCAAAATCGATCGCAAATACCTTCATTTCGTAAAATCGATCGCAAATATCTTCTTTTCGCAATACCTTCGTTTCGCAAAATCGATCGCAAATACCTTCATTTCGCAAAAACTTCTTTCGAAAATATCTTCTTTTCGCAAAATCGATCGAAAATACCTTCATTTCGTAAAATCGATCGCAAATATCTTCTTTTCGCAATACCTTCGTTTCGCAAAATCGATCGCAAATACCTTCATTTCGCAAAACCTTCTTTCGAAAATATCTTCTTTTCGCAAAATCGATCGCAAATACCTTCATTTCGTAAAATCGATCGCAAATATCTTCTTTTCGCAATACCTCCGTTTCGCAAAATTGATCGCAAATACCTTCATTTCGCAATACCTTCTTTCGAAAATATCTTCGTTTCGCAAAATCGATCGCAAATACCTTCATTTCGTAAAATCGATCGCAAATATCTTCTTTTCGCAATACCTTCGTTTCGCAAAATCGATCGCAAATACCTTCATTTCGCAAAAATTTCTTTCGAAAATATCTTCTTTTCGCAAAATCGATCGCAAATACCTTCATTTCGTAAAATTGATCGCAAATATCTTCTTTTCGCAATACCTTCGTTTCGCAAAATCGATCGCAAATACCTTCATTTCGCAAAAATTTCTTTCGAAAATATCTTCTTTTCGCAAAATCGATCGAAAATACCTTCATTTCGTAAAATCGATCGCAAATATCTTCTTTTCGCAATACCTTCGTTTCGCAAAATCGATCGCAAATAACTTCATTTCGCAAAACCTTCTTTCGAAAATATCTTCTTTTCGCAAAATCGATCGCAAATACCTTCATTTCGTAAAATCGATGGCAAATATCTTCTTTTCGCAATACCTTCGTTTCGCAAAATTGATCGCAAATACCTTCATTTCGCAATACCTTCTTTCGAAAATATCTTCCTTTCGCAAAATCGATCGCAAATACCTTCATTTCGTAAAATCGATCGCAAATATCTTCTTTTCGCAATACCTTCGTTTCGCAAAATCGTTCGCAAATACCTTCATTTCGCAATACCTTCTTTCGAAAATATCTTCTTTTCGCAAAATCGATCTCAAATACCTTCATTTCGTAAAATCGATCGCAAATATCTTCTTTTCGCAATACCTTCGTTTCGCAAAATCGATCGCAAATACCTTCATTTTGCAAAAACTTCTTTCGAAAATATCTTCTTTTCGCAAAATCGATCGCAAATACCTTCATTTCGTAAAATCGATCGCAAATATCTTCTTTTCGCAATACCTTCGTTTTGCAAAATCGATCGCAAATACCTTCATTTCGCAAAAACTTCTTTCGAAAATATCTTCTTTTCGCAAAATCGATCGCAAATACCTTCATTTCGTAAACTCGATCGCAAATATCTTCTTTTCGCAATACCTTCGTTTCGCAAAATCGATCGCAAATACCTTCATTTCGCAAAAACTTCTTTCGAAAATATCTTCTTTTCGCAAAATCGATCGAAAATACCTTCATTTCGTAAAATCGATCGCAAATATCTTCTTTTCGCAATACCTTCGTTTCGCAAAATCGATCGCAAATACCTTCATTTCGCAAAACCTTCTTTCGAAAATATCTTCTTTTCGCAAAATCGATCGCAAATACCTTCATTTCGTAAAATCGATCGCAAATATCTTCTTTTCGCAATACCTTCGTTTCGCAAAATCGATCGCAAATACCTTCATTTCGCAATACCTTCTTTCGAAAATATCTTCTTTTCGCAAAATCGATCGCAAATACCTTCATTTCGTAAAATCGATCGCAAATATCTTCTTTTCGCAATACCTTCGTTTCGCAAAATCGATCGCAAATACCTTCATTTTGCAAAAACTTCTTTCGAAAATATCTTCTTTTCGCAAAATCGATCGCAAATACCTTCATTTCGTAAAATCGATCGCAAATATCTTCTTTTCGCAATACCTTCGTTTCGCAAAATCGATCGCAAATACCTTCATTGCGCAAAACCTTCTTTCGAAAATATCTTCTTTTCGCAAAATCGATCGCAAATACCTTCATTTCGTAAAATCGATCGCAAATATCTTCATTTCGCAAAAACTTCTTTCGAAAATATCTTCTTTTCGCAAAATCGATCGCAAATACCTTCATTTCGTAAAATCGATCGCAAATATCTTCTTTTCGCAATACCTTCGTTTCGCAAAATCGATCGCAAATACCTTCATTTCGCAAAAACTTCTTTCGAAAATATCTTCTTTTCGCAAAATCGATCGAAAATACCTTCATTTCGTAAAATCGATCGCAAATATCTTCTTTTTGCAATACCTTCGTTTCGCAAAATCGATTGCAAATACCTTCATTTCGCAAAACCTTCTTTCGAAAATATCTTCTTTTCGCAAAATCGATCGCAAATACCTTCATTTCGTAAAATCGATCGCAAATATCTTCTTTTCGCAATACCTTCGTTTCGCAAAATCGATCGCAAATACCTTCATTTCGCAATACCTTCTTTCGAAAATATCTTCGTTTCGCAAAATCGATCGCAAATACCTTCATTTCGTAAAATCGATCGCAAATATCTTCTTTTCGCAATACCTTCGTTTCGCAAAATCTATCGCAAATACCTTCATTTTGCAAAAACTTCCTTCGAAAATACCTTCGTTTCGCAAAATCGATCGCAAATACCTTCATTTCGCAATACCTTCTTTCGAAAATATCTTCGTTTCGCAAAATCGATCGCAAATACCTTCATTTCGTAAAATCGATCGCAAATATCTTCTTTTCGCAATACCTTCGTTTAGCCGAAGTCTGTTTGGTCTGACCAATGGTGGGCAAAGTCTGTTTGGTCTGACCAAGGGTAGCCGAAGTCTGTTTGGTCTGACCAATGGTGGGCAAAGTCTGTTTGGTCTGACCAAGGGTGGCCGAAGTCTGTTTGGTCTGAACAATGGTGGCCAACGTCTGTTTGGTCTGACCAAGGGTGGCCGAAGTCTGTTTGTTCTGACCAATGGTGGCCAACGTCTGTTTGGTCTGACCAATGGTGGGCAAAGTCTGTTTGGTCTGACCAAGGGTGGCCGAAGTCTGTTTGGTCTGAACAATGGTGGCCAACGTCTGTTTGGTCTGACCAAGGGTGGCCGAAGTCTGTTTGGTCTGAACAATGGTGGCCAACCTCTGTTTGGTCTGACCAAGGGTGGCCAACGTCTGTTTGGTCTGACCAAGGGTGGCCGAAGTCTGTTTGGTCTGACCAAGGGTAGCCGAAGTCTGTTTGGTCTGACCAATGGTGGGCAAAGTCTGTTTGGTCTGATCAAGGGTAGCCGAAGTCTGTTTGGTCTGACCAATGGTGGGCAAAGTCTGTTTGGTCTGACCAAGAGTGGCCGAAGTCTGTTTGGTCTGAACAATGGTGGCCAACGTCTGTTTGGTCTGACCAAGGGTGGCCGAAGTCTGTTTGTTCTGACCAATGGTGGCCAACGTCTGTTTGGTCTGACCAATGGTGGCCAACGTCTGTTTGGTCTTACCGATGGTGGCCAACGTCTGTTTGGTCTGACCAAGGGTAGCCGAAGTCTGTTTGGTCTGACCAATGGTGGGCAAAGTCTGTTTGGTCTGACCAAGGGTGGCCAACGTCTGTTTGGTCTGACCAAGGGTGGCCGAAGTCTGTTTGGTCTGACCAATGGTGGGCAAAGTCTGTTTGGTCTGACCAAGGGTGGACAACGTCTGTTTGGTCTGACCAAGGGTGGCCAACGTCTGTTTGGTCTGACCAAGGGTGACCGAAGTCTGTTTGGTCTGACCAAGGGTAGCCGAAGTCTGTTTGTTCTGACCAAGGATGGCCAAAGTCTGATTGGTCTGACCCAGGGTGGCCAAAGTTTGTTTGGTCTGATCAAAGTTGACCAAGACCTGTTTGCTTTACATCCATTTTCTCTTTCTGACGGTTGAAGTCGTTGACCCAGCTTTCTTCTAAACAAAAATTGCAGCAGAAGAAGGAAAAATAAATTAGAGAAAAAAAGCAAATATAAACAAGGGCACAGTTTGCTCAGTTTAAAGCAAGTAGTTCATTTATTGGAGAGTTCCGAATGAGTCAATTAAGAAGCTAAGGCAGTGGGCCATGAGATGATTCAAACCATTTGTAGTATGCCGTAAATGACATCTATCCCGACCATGCTCATCAAAGTCAGTCTTCTTAACTAAATTTGGACTTTTGTATCTGTCCTTTAAATGTTCCGCCAAATAAATATTGTTGGCTTCGCGTATAATTTTGTCGAAGTCCGCTCGAGGCAGCAACCCACTGAATCGAACTATGCGGGGGTGCAAAGCGCGAATAACAAAAACATAGTTCCGGTAAATTTCGTCGACACTTATACTATTTACATCGTTATCTCCGCAAATAATAAAGATGTGGGTGTAACGTTTGAGTCCCTCGATCATAGTTCGCAGATGAATCGATCTACGGCCACCCTCGCCGTCATACGAAGGGCTGTAAAAATAAGAACTAAATATAATGAACAGACAAGACTAAGCCATCAATACAAACCGAAGTAAACTTACTGGTAGCGGCATACCCGCTCATTCATCCGCAAAAGCGGGGTTGCGTCTCGGAGATTTGAATCTCCGATAAACACAACTCTAGTCTGCAAAACAGGTCATAATTCAAAATTTTTGGATTTTAAAAAGCAACGAGCACCAACAGCTAGTGCTGTAGGTGCTCTGATGGAAAACTATTAATAGCATAACAGCTTTCAAATGACAATGTTTGGTGGGAAGCAATTAGTCGCGAAGTCAAAACCCGTAACTAGCATTACGAGTTTGCCTTCTAAAACTATTAATAGTAAAATAGTTCTAGTCGCACTTGGTTGTTTTATTAAAATTTTTAAAAAGCAACGAGCACCAACAGCTAGTGCTGTAGATGCTCTGATGGAAAACTATTAATAGCATAATAGCCTTCAAATGACAATATTTGGTGGGAAGCAATTAGTCGCGAAGTCAAAACCCGCAACTAGCGTTACGAGTTTGCCTTCTAAAACTATTAATAGTAAAATAGTTCTAGTCGCACTTGGTTGTTTTATTAAAATTTTTAAAAAGCAACGAGCACCAACAGCTAGTGCTGTAGATGCTCTGATGGAAAACTATTAATAGCATAATAGCCTTCAAATGACAATATTTGGTGGGAAGCAATTAGTCGCGAAGTCAAAACCCGCAACTAGCGTTACGAGTTTGCCTTCTAAAACTATTAATAGTGAAATAGTTCTAGTCACACTTGGTTGTTTTAATAAAAATTTTTAAAAAGCAACGAGCACCAACAGCTAGTGCTGTAGGTGCTCTGATGGAAAACTATTAATAGCATAACAGCTTTCAAATGACAATGTTTGGTGGGAAGCAATTAGTCGCAAAGTCAAACCCGTAACTAGCATTACGAGTTCGCCTTCTAAAACTATTAATAGTAAAATAGTTCTAGTCACACTTGGTTGTTTTAATAAAATTTTTAAAAAGCAACGAGCACCAACAGCTAGTGCTGTAGATGCTCTGATGGAAAACTATTAATAGCATAATAGCCTTCAAATGACAATATTTGGTGGGAAGCAATTAGTCGCGAAGTCAAAACCCGTAACTAGCGTTACGATTTTGCCTTCTAAAACTATTAATAGTAAAATAGTTCTAGTCACACTTGGTTGTTTTATTAAAATTTTTAAAAAGCAACGAGCACCAACAGCTAGTGCTGTAGATGCTCTGATGGAAAACTATTAATAGCAAAGTAGCCTTCAAATGACAATTTTTGGTGGGAAGCAATTAGTCGCGAAGTCAAAACCCGTAACTAACATTACGAGTTTGCCTTCTAAAACTATTAATAGTAATATAGTTGTAGTCACTTCTAAATGTTTTATTGAAATTTTCACTTTAAAAGTAACCAGCACCAACAACCTAAGGGAACAATTAGCTTTCAGAATTTTATTTTATAATTTAGGAATGGTCGAAAGCGGTACAAAGTTTAATAACGAAGAATTCAAACCCAGAAGAAGGAACACAAAAAACTTTAGTAAGTGTGTCTACATCAATCAAGTCTTCTTTATCAGTTTTCTTGAGAACATAAAAAAATCCTTTCACAGGGCCTATTTCCTTTACAATTTCGTACTCCTGAACACTGGCGAGAACTTTCCCATGGTAAGATTCATTCGGTATTGACAAAAAGTACAGTATTTGCCCAAAGAATTCAGTGTCCTCCCTCTTGTAACGCACAAAACTGTTGCACGCTCCAGATGATGGTGCTCGGGAGTAGGATGGTGAATCAAAATACAAACTGTTTTTTTTGAACCGATTAAGAAATATTGCGTTTGGATAAGTTAAGCGAGCAAAGCTAAGACTTTCAGTTTCTTTCATAAAATTAGAAAAGTTTTTTGTATGAGAATCGTCCAGACGAAGAAGTTGCTTGACGAGTCGGCCGTATGGGTTATCCTCACTTGTCTGATGAATATCTAATAGCCGCTGCTTCTGCAGGAATCGACGACAAATAACCTCGCACTCGTGATGCGAACCACTATAGACTTCACTTAAAATTCGGTTAGCTGACTCAAAGCTCATCGCCGAAAAGGAAAACAGTGGTCCGAATCGTCTATTTTGGTCCGGAAGATGGCGCAAGGAGTGAACGTTAATTGTCTCAGAGCGTTCGTTTCCGTCAAACACTTCAACTATACCGGAACAGAACTGACCTAAAAGATTTTCCGATATCAAGATGTCTTTTTCGCGACTTGACTCAAGCAGCAATCGAACACCAAAAACGAGATTTAATAAACTCTCGAACAAAGTCTCAGAGATCCTGTTGCGAAAAACAATAGGGCTAACGTAGAACATCCAGTTAAAAAACTCATTAGCTTTTAACTGGCCAATATCGTCTAAAGAACGAATTTTTCGGGAGTAGCTGATGAGTTCACGAGGACAAGCAAGCGAACTCACAATGTCATTTATTTCTCTTTTCGTAGCTGTGGTCAACTTCCTAATAATAAGTCTAAGCAGTTCCGGGAAAACTCCTAATAAGACGCAATGCATATAGTCCACCGGTGCTGTCAGAGGAAGACCGCAAACAATATCGCTAAAAGCACTGCGTCCTTTCACGCCAAAGACATTCTGCGCACCGCTTGACGAGAGGAGTTCTGCTTTATGGATATATTGATCGTTCAGCTCTGGCTCACGAACGTTACCATTCTGCCCGTAAGGGTAGTAAGCATGCGTTTTTCCAATAGTCTTGCCTTCAGCTGTACAAAAATGGCACCCAAAGTATCCGTTAAACTGAATCATGTTCAAAACGTGGGCCTTGGCACACATATCTGCAACCAGTAGGCGCACTTTGAAAGAAATGCTTGCTCCAGGAAAAGGAGAATTGACAATTTCTATCGGAGAAACTAGCTCAGCTCTCAACCGAGGCACAATCTCATTCCAATTTGGGGAGCTGGAACCCACGTAAAGACACGCTAAGACAATATTCTTCCTTGACATCCGCAAAATTGGAGGCATATCGGAGCACTGAAGCCAAACTGGCCACAATTCCTTCTTATAAGTTGACTTCTTTATATTCACGCCGTCTGTTGAAAGAACAAGATTCATTTCCAAGACTGAGCTGGTTTTAGGACAAACGATTGGAGCAATTTTTGTATTAAGGTCTATATCAGAATTTCTGCGTCTGAATTCTAAGTAGACAGAAATTTGATGAATGTTGCGCTGTATTATTTTTTGTAGTTGATTTCTGAAGTTGAGAATAAGGACATTACCTTTGGTGCTGCAAAAAAAAGCTCGCGTCTGATCTTGGAGATCATCCTTCATTTGTCTAACTAAAGAATAACCAGAGGGCAGCTGATTATCATTCGGGAGAAGAGCATGAAAAACGGAATATAAATTCACAGACGCTTCATCGGATAAAGAGAACCGTGAACTAAATAAATCGAGAAGAGAACTCGCCTGTTTTACTGTGACATTACCCCCAGAAAATAATAAATTGTTCTGTCGACTTTCTTCTGTTTCTTCTTCCAAACCGTTTATAGAAATTGATGACACAGAGCATGAAAATGTCTGCCGATATTTCAGAGGAGACGACGCTCGAGGCATCGAAGAACTAAAGCAAGCGTTATCAATGGCGTCCTCGGTTATCGAATTCTCTTCGGAAAAACTTGATTCAAAAACTTGTGAGTCCTGTTTTACACAAAACTCTGCGGGAAGTTGGTTGCTCCGTATAGTGATGTAACTGCTTTGGGACGTTGAAGGAATTTCTATGTTTTGTTGCTGACTGACTGCAGCCGTGGTTAACTTGTTATACATTTCGACACGCTCCTTCTGTCTTAGTCGTTTCTTTTTGGGTTTGGTGACGCTGCTCACAGTATACGCAACCAGCTCATCAAACGACTCTCGTACAATTTCGCTGATAAACTCATTCAAATATAGACAAAAATCTGAATTAGTTGATTCGCTTAATAAGTTGTCGCAGGTACGGCACTTACATTGATTTTGTTCAAAAAAACTCTGGACCATATTTTACCAAAAGCTCAGACTGCTTTGTGATTCGTCTTTTTGTTCTGAGTTGGACAATACCAGAGCTACTGGAAAAATCATACTCGCAATTGGGATCGCAGTCTGAATTTACGAAACGTATAGGACCAACTAATAGTAAGCTTTCGCCAGTTCTTTCAGATCGCATGACAGACCAATCGGTTACTCCATCAGGAATTGCCCTCACAAAACCAACTGGCCCTTTGATTACAGCTGAGGGTTTCAGATCTTCATTTCCAACATATAACAACCGATAGCCATCATAATTATCGCGAACAATTTTGAAAGTTGGGCTCAGATCCTCGTAAGACTTGCAGACAACCTCATAAGTCTCTCTCCATAATTCTTTAGTTAAAACATTTTGATCGAATAACCTTTCAGAAAGTGGCCTTACCAAACATTCAGCGCTAAGAAAGCAATTCTCAACTTTGCGCTTAACAGCATACAAATCGCACTGGCTTAGGATAGTCCAATCAACTTTTCTTGACAACATTAATCTACAAAAAAGTAGCAGTCCAAAACCCTGAATTTGAAAACAAAACAAGCAATTG